>NW_020635313.1:518-1000 GCF_003573695.1 Papaver somniferum
CTGTGACATTAACTCACACCTTCCAATTCTTCCCTGTGAATCTCGATCTCACAAACCTCTTCTCAGCTAACTTAACTTCCTCTCTAACTGACAGTAGAAACAACTCCAGTTACCAGCACCAATTTCAATTCTCAATGGCAGCATCACCAGTTGCAACTGCAACCAACTACCATAACCAGACTCATCTCCTCATTCCATTTGAGCTCCAGTTTCACAACCTCATTGCAGCAGCTTCTCATACTCCATTCCATTCTCAGCACCAAGAATAGCCTAACTCTCTACAAGATTCATAATCATTCTTCTCCTTCCCATCTCAGTCCCACCATCAAATCCATTAACACAACAATCACTCAATCTTCTCTGCAGCTTCAAATATCATCAAAACCCATGGCAATCCACAGCAACAATAGTGCAGTCGACTGCAGCTTCATCCAGGCCTTTTTACGAGCACTTCTCGTGCAATTTGCTGGTGATGAACATTT
>NW_020635314.1:0-339 GCF_003573695.1 Papaver somniferum
CAACAATGGCAGTTTACTGAACTTCTTCACTGCACTGCATTTCTTAGTTGGAATCTCCTTGCCAATTAAAAATCAGCTAGAACCCAATGTTATGATTCCTCTATCCTCCTGTACCTGTCTAAATCAACACAATCCTATGCCATTTGAATTCATTTCAGTCACAGTTCAATCAACACCAACAGTCACTACATCTGTAGCTTCTTGTACCACCAAACTCCATAATTTCTCAGGTCAACAACAGCAGTTATCTCCTCCCTGCAACCACAACAGCCATTAACTCACGGTAACAACTTGTTGTTCTTCTATGCATCAGATCCCCTTCTCATATTAACAGCAGCA
>NW_020635314.1:350-608 GCF_003573695.1 Papaver somniferum
ACAGCCATTGACTCACGGTAACAACTTGTTGTTCTTCTATGCATCAGATCCCCTTCTCATATTAACAGCAGCACAAATTTTTCCATTTCAGATCCACCACAAGCCCTATTTCGAGAACCCTTAAACTGTTTCTTGACCTCAAATCTTGTTGAAAGCAAAGGCGTTCCCTGTAATCTCTTATTTGTATTCTTTTTGAAGAATTTTGAAGATGGGAAGCTAATTGAACTGATGGGTTTTGATTGAAATAGTGTTGTTTTT
>NW_020635314.1:808-1000 GCF_003573695.1 Papaver somniferum
TTTTAGCTGCATAATGTCTTATGCATTACTTTTTTTTCACTTTTCTGGTTATGCATCAGTTTTTTTTTAGATGCATAATACATTATGCATTATTTTTGTTTTAGCTGCATAATGTCTTATGCATCAGTTTTTTTTAGATGCATAAGACATTATGCATTATTTTGTTTTAGCTGCATAATGTCTTATGCATTA
>NW_020635315.1:0-495 GCF_003573695.1 Papaver somniferum
GCCTCACCGCTATCACAAGGCGGCGCAGTCACGCATTCAACTCACAGAAACCATCATGAACTTCGAAGTATGCTAAAAGAGTAACCAATATTTTTAGAACGACTTTCCTACTAAGCTCGTTACCCTATAGGTCTCGTTCTATTCCAAATTTTAAAGCTTAGGTTCGCGTTTGGTTTCGTTTTCTTAAGGCGGGCAAGAAGAGAACGGTGATGAAATCCGAACCCTTATTTTGTATGTCCAGTCCTTGCCCTTTACTGGGAATTTAAAACAGTCGTTTTCAGTTCCTCAGCATATATGCAAACGAAGGAATACAGTAACTCGCTGACAGGGGATTCGCGAGTGTTTCGACAAACTTACCTCCCGTTCCAGACGGGGGATGAACCGTTTTCGTCGACTCGGGCCACAACTCCTATGTTGTGTACGAACCCGAGGGGCCGAGGTGATATCGTAATCACCGTCCTTCTCTGCAAACAGTTTAATATTTAATCTACCCTT
>NW_020635315.1:509-1000 GCF_003573695.1 Papaver somniferum
TATGTTGTGTACGAACCCGAGGGGCCAAGGTGATATCGTAATCACCGTCCTTCTCTGCAAACAGTTTAATATTTAATCTACCCTTTCGTAGGGTTTAAAAAAAATTAATGTCCAAAAGAAAGGTCCAAAAAATAAAGTGCAAAAAGAAAAAGAAAAATACAAAATAAAAAGAATTCCTAATACAATCTAATAAAATAACACTCTCTTTTTTTTACTCTCTTTTTCTCTATAAAATAAAAAAAAATTATTCTTCTTTAGCTCCTTTCGCTTTGCCTTTTACTTCAAGTCTTTAAATATTCGCCAAAAGCTTTGGCAAAAATTTCTTTCGCTCCAAATTTCCAAAATCTGAAAGGAAAATACAAAAACCCAAAAACGTAAATAAGAACAAAAAAATAAAAAATAAAAATCTAAAAACTCTATCCTAAAGACAAGCCCACGTCGGCGGCGCCAAAAATTGATGGTATTTTCAATGATGTTGTAGTAAAGAGTTC
>NW_020635316.1:0-531 GCF_003573695.1 Papaver somniferum
CTAACATTGATTTCAAACCCTGATTTGAAAGACTATATAAGGGAGAACTCTAGCAACTGGGAAACCTAATCCCCACACCTCATGTGCGATAATAGTTGTATTAGCTAGAGTCGATTCTCCTGTAACCTTAGGTTTCTTCTTGTAAACCAGGTTAACGACTTAAAGATTTCATTGGGATTGTGAAGCCATACCGATACTACTCTCTCGTAGTTGTGTAATCTGATCTTGCATCTTCTATCGTTTTGAGTACACTCGTAACGATTGGCTTGAGATTTATATCTCCGATAGGCAAGATATAAAAGTAATCACAAACATCTACATCTCATTGTTTGTGATTCCTCAATATCTTCTTTCACCGCGTCGATTAAGATTATTGTGAGGTGATTGATAATACTAGGTTGTTCTTCGGGAATATAAGTCTGGTTTATCAATTGGTTCCTGTTCACCTTGATTTATCAAAAGACGGAACAAAAACTCTTGGGTATTTCTGTGGGAGACAGATTTATTCAATTCTATAGACTTTTCTGTGTG
>NW_020635316.1:542-1000 GCF_003573695.1 Papaver somniferum
ACAAAAACTTGTAGGTGTTTCTGTGGGAGACAGAGTTATCTATTCTTGTAGACTTTTATGTGTGATACAGATTTGTTTATTAAAGTTTTCGAATTTGGGTCGTAGCAACTCTTAGTTGTGGGTGAGATCATCTAAGGGAATCAAGTGCGTAGTATCCTACTGGGATCAGAGACGTAGGAGAATAACTGTACCTTGGATCATTGTGAGATTGATTCGGGCTCAACTATAGTCCAGACCGAAGTTAGTTTGTAATGAAATATCACTACAATCTGGACTAGGTCTGTAGTGACTTAATACAGTGTGTGTTCAATCTGGACTAGGTCCCGGGGTTTTTCTGCATTTGCGGTTTCCTCGTTAACAAAATTCTGGTGTCTGTGTTATTTTTATTCCGCATTATATTTTGTTATATAATTGAAATATCACAGGTTGTGCGTTTGAATCAATCAATTGGAAATCCG
>NW_020635317.1:0-260 GCF_003573695.1 Papaver somniferum
GCACCATGTACTTGGATCGTCCAATTAGTCCTGGTTGCTAGCAAAGGATTGAGTGTTCATTGATATCCCCAAAATTTATTTAGAAACCCTGGTAGGTAACTCCTTCAAACTACTTCGATTTTAAGCTTTGGTTAACTTCATTTTGTGCCTTCCTATGCACTTTTTCTTATTGCTTCTTTGGTTCAGTTTTCAGGTTCATTGCTTCCATGCATTGCGAATGAGTGAGCTTCCATTTGTGCCTTCTGCAGTTTCTTCAAGCA
>NW_020635317.1:460-735 GCF_003573695.1 Papaver somniferum
TGATAAAAAATGAAATTAATTCATACCTAATCTCTGAAAACTTCTACTGACTTCGACCCATGCTTCTCCTTAGTCTCCTGCTCCATTCCCATGCCTTCAATTGCTTTTCTAGCTTGAATTGCTTCACCAACTCCACACCCTAGGGTTCAGTGGCGTGAGTGTGGGTTTGATGAAATAATTTTGGCTAGGTGAATAGGTTTTGCAGTATGGGATGATGGGTTTACTGAATTGGAGGTGGTTAGGTGGTTATGGAGTAGGTGGTGGCGATGGCAGTG
>NW_020635318.1:0-576 GCF_003573695.1 Papaver somniferum
AAGGTAATCAAATTCACCTCCTTGTTGAAGTGGAAAAACTCACTTTTCGAGAATGAAAATCACTTTATTCGCAGGGCCGGCCCTGAGATTTTGCTGCCCCGAAGGCGACAGCACAATTGTTGCCCCATTTCACAACTCTTAAAGAATGACCAAGTTTACCATATTTTTCTTTTTAACAAAAGAGGTGTTGGAGAAAATGAGTTATTTAATAAATGATTTTTTGGTCTTGGTGTGGTTTGATCTCATGACCTAAGGGTCTAAGGATGCTCAATCATTTTTGAGTGAATGAAATGGAACCTTTAGTCCCACATTGTGGAAAACTAAAAAGGTGCTCCACTATATTACCATGTTCTCATGGATATGTTGTAAAACAATGTGGGTGGAGCCTGTGTGTTTATAATTAATGAATCTGATAAGTGTGTTTATACTAAACTTTTCAAGGATGCCTGTGTGGTTGTATGCTTGTATGTTGATGATATGCTTATACTAGGTACAAACATGGATGTTATTAATACCACTAAGAAAATGTTGAATGAGAACTTTGACATGAAAGACTTAGGCCCCGCTGATGTCATA
>NW_020635318.1:587-1000 GCF_003573695.1 Papaver somniferum
TGTTATTAATACCACTAAGAAAATGTTTAATGAGAACTTTGGCATGAAAGACTTAGGCCCCGCTGATGTCATATTAGGGATGATGATTAGAAAAACTTCTAATGGCTATAGTCTGAGTCAGTCTCATTATGTTGAATCCATATTTAAGAAATATAATCAGTTTGACTGTAAACCTGTCTGCACTCCATATGATTCTTCTTGCAAACTCATGAAGAATAACAGTGTAGGTGTTAACCAACTTGAATACTCGAAAGTCATAGGAAGTCTGATGTATTTGATGAATTGTACGAGACCAGACATTGCTTATGCAGTGAGTAGGTTAAGCAGGTATACTTGTAATCCAGGGAAGAAACATTGGGATGCACTTAATAGAGTGCTAAAGTAATTGAAGTACACAATGACCTTTTGTTTGA
>NW_020635319.1:0-258 GCF_003573695.1 Papaver somniferum
AACAAGTAATCTCATAAGTGAATCCCTTCCTTCTAGGATATAGGGTTTCCACTGTTAACCATCTAAGGTGTGTCTACAAAAAACTAATATATTCTTCGAGGTTATACATCCCAATAGGGAGTGTACGATTGGTAGTTTTCGTCTCATCTGAGGCAAAGAAGGACACCGTTTCTTATAGAGATCTGTAGGTTTTCGGCTAATCTGTTCTGTGGAATGCATGACTTGCAAATAGTTATAGACTCTCTTTTTCGGCATGCA
>NW_020635320.1:0-575 GCF_003573695.1 Papaver somniferum
AAAAAGTTGTTTACAAATGATAAAAATGAGTAAAACAATTGAACAGAAAAATCGCAACAAAAATAACTGTTGCAAAGGCGCTGTTCAGCTGTTACAAAAAGAATGATAAATGACAACTGCTGTTGTACGAAGAACTACGACCCACGCGTGTGCGTCTTAGACACTGTTGATAAACGACTGCTTCTGCGAGTCCGTTCTTCGTGTTCTTCATCTTCATCAATGGCAGCAGCAGCAGCAGAGAGAAATCATGGTTCTCGATCTGCAGCGTTCCTTCTCTCCTCCCAACTCTCGACACCTTCTCTAGTACTCCCAGGGAACATATTTATACACCTACAGCTCGTTGAATCTCCCTCAATTACTCCATATAATCTTCATTATTCGGCAGTAAAGAAAAAATATTCTTGGGAATATTTTCTTATGAAATGATTCTCCACGCGTAAACAGCCTCTGATACTCCCTTATTTAGCTTCTACACGGTCCAAAAGTGTGCTAGAGTCCTCCATGCATCATCATAACACGTCCGAATCCCTCAAAAAATCCTCTCAAACCCGTGACTGCCATGTTCTCTGATGATG
>NW_020635320.1:586-1000 GCF_003573695.1 Papaver somniferum
AACGTTTCTAGAGCCCTCATGCATGAGAAGAACACGCTCAAATCTTCTCCAATCCCGTGTCCAACCCGTGTTTCCCTGTTTTTCTTCCGTGAATTGTCCAGCTAATTATGGCCAAATTTGATCGAACAAAAAGCCCAAAACGTGTTTTATAGGACTAACACAACTTCCTACCAAAAATCAGCCATTGAATCGCCCTAGAACACGTTCAAAAATTCCAACAAACATCTGCCAGTTGATATATTTTTTTCCCGCCAAAATTCAGTTTTTGAAATGAAGAAGATGGTGTCCCCCTATCCAAGCTAGGGGTGCGAATAGCAATTGGGGTGGAAATAGTAATTTTGGGGTGGAAATAGTAATTTTTCTGGATTCCTCCGGCACATTTCTTGGATGCTTCCGGTGCATTTCGAGGGTGCC
>NW_020635321.1:0-428 GCF_003573695.1 Papaver somniferum
AAAAAATAAAAACAGAAGGATTAGGATTCAACGAGATATGGCGAAACTACCATGTTTTTTTTTTAATTCTAACACCTGAGCTCTGTGCTTTTATGAATAGATTCTTTAGATGTTTCCATCTAATCAGATTGGTTCCTCGACTCCTACAACCAAGATGTTTCCATCCACTTAGATAGGTTAGTGTTATCCTTAATAGGCATAAATTTCTAGGCTCTGGAGTTTATTTATACTGCAACTAAATAGTTTCTCCCATACCCCCAAACTTAAATCTAACATTGTCCTCAATGTTCTAAAGATAAAATTAAAAGCATGAACAAGGAGAAACTGTTACCACTTGAAACAAAAGAGTTAAGGAAAGATATTACAGTGTTGCATGAGCATGGGTTACCTTCCAAGAAGTGCTAAGTTTAAAGTCTTCAGCCAGACAT
>NW_020635321.1:628-892 GCF_003573695.1 Papaver somniferum
GTAAACTCTTTCCTCTAAACCATCATCACAATCATATAAAGGATTACCAGCGAAAGTTTCTAGTAAAGGCTCATTAACTAAGGTGTTAATCATAGTTACTTCCTCCGATTCACTGATAGGCACATCAAATAATAGATTATCCAACATACTGCAGGCTAAAGGATCATGAACTACATCGCCTAAAACGGTGGTATCTCTAGTCAAATCCTCATCCTTTTGAATAGGTGAATAATTATTAAAATTATTTGGATTTGTACTAGAAAC
>NW_020635322.1:0-563 GCF_003573695.1 Papaver somniferum
ATGAAAGAAACACAAATATACAGAAAGAAGAAATAAATGTACATGTATTACAAAGAATCAAAGAAAGAAATAAAGACTACTTCTTAGTTAATCCTTCATTATCTTCATCAGATTTGTTCCCTTCTTCGTCTGCGTCAGAATCTTCATCACCATCAGAACCTCCATCACTATCAGATTCTTCATCGTCAGCTTCGCTATCAGAGATAATCAAACTGGGAGTATTTTGTGGGATTTCTTCCAAGAGACAAGGATAATCAGAATGTGGGATATTATGATCGTCACAAACCATTTGGATAGTTTGATTGCGAAAATGCATAGCATCATTCTAAAAATTCGTAACAGTGATCTTGATTTGATTCTTTAATCTAGAATACTTGTCGTTGCGAGAAGAAAGATTCTTTGCGAGTTCCTCCTTTTCAGCTTCGAGTTCTTCAATCTTTTCACAATATCTATTTTCAGAATCTGCGAGCAAAAGACAATCAATTATTAACTTGATGAGAATTCATAAGAAGCAAAATATTACTAAAGAAGAGCAGTTAGTAACCTTCTCTGTCAGAAATCAT
>NW_020635322.1:574-997 GCF_003573695.1 Papaver somniferum
AATTCATAAGAAGCAAAAGATTAGTAAAGAAGAGCAGTTAGTAACCTTCTCTGTCAGAAATCATATCTCTAATCAAGGCTGTATGCTCAACTTGGAGACTAACATTTACACCTAAATCTTTTCTAGCATCATCTAAGATTTTCTCAGCCCAAAAAAATTCATCACTACTTATAAGAAGACGAGAACGAATTTGATTTTCCCTTTCGCAGAGTTCGATGTTCTTGCGGTTAGCTTCATCTCGTTCAAGTTGAACTTCAAGAAGAGCCTCTTGGAATTTCGCCAAAGCCTTGGCACCTTGATCAGATATGCGATCCTTATCATCTATGAAACCACTAATTTTGGTTCTTAACTCATTGGTTTTCTCTTTAGAATCAAGAAGGAGACGCTTAAATCGGTTGGCTAAGCCTAAACTAGATCTATGGT
>NW_020635323.1:0-411 GCF_003573695.1 Papaver somniferum
TATGAGTTCTGGACTTCAATGGATGTCACAGATCTTCTATACAGTATTTTACAACAGCTTGTATGTGTTTGAAGGTGATACATGTACAGAAATGTAAAAGACTAGTTAAAAAACTGGTCCAAGACTGCCCTGCCTGTAACACTTGCCGCCCTGAAACACCTGTGTTGATCTGTACTGGCTAAAAAATTAGGTATCTCTGTCTAAGATTATGTGCACCTACATAACTTCTGATGGGGGAGGCTTAGAATTAGTCCCTGTCACGCATCTCCAGTCCGTTTTACAAAATTTAACTGGGGACTGGAGCTTTACAGGGGAGCTTATATCTACTCTTGATTAGGGACTAGGAATTGTGCACAAGCATATTCATGTGCAAATGGTGGGAACTCTACATCTGATGGCTCTACCTCTGCA
>NW_020635323.1:422-1000 GCF_003573695.1 Papaver somniferum
AGGGACTAGGAATTGTGCACAAGCATATTCATGTGCAAATGGTGGGAACTCTACATCTGATGGCTCTACCTCCGCAAGGGCCTCTGATATGTCTTCAGTGGAAAACGGAATGCTGCCACAAAATCATATAACAGTTGAAACACAAGATAATTCCCAACTTATGCTAATGCTTTCCTATCTAGTTGAGTCAAGGTCGATTAGACTTATGCATTGAGATAAAGACTGGTGCAGCATACAAAAAGGAACATGTAATTGAGAAAATTACCTTAGATCATCATCTAACAAGAATGAATTAGAGTTGTGATTCTTCGAAGCAGCCTTATTTAGAGTCTCTCTCATTTGTTCCACAACCTGCACATTTTTTGAACATTAGATTGATTAGAAATTATATGGTAACTGAAATTAAACTTCAAGCAGAACTAAACTTGCCTCTGTTGACACACTCTGTGTGCTATACTTGTCATCACAATACATGGTACTTATCCGGTAAATTTGTCTTACAGTCAATGCCTGTCCAAAGTTTAAGAAACAAATCGATTGGTATTATTAACATATTCTTCTTCGTTTCCTAGGTTCAA
>NW_020635324.1:0-277 GCF_003573695.1 Papaver somniferum
TCAGTAGGTGTTTGAAACTGGGTTTGATCAAATTTTAAGTTAGAATGTAAATGACTTGTTGGTGGTATTAAATTAATGATTAAATGGGTTTGCATCTTGTTATTTAATTGTTTTTAATTGTTAAATTGCTTGAAGTGAGATTGGATGTAATTTGGTTTTCATCTTGGCTTGAATCTGGTTATATCAACTGTTTCAGCAGGTTTACACTATTATGAAACTGATTTCATCCAGGTTTAGTTTGCAGTGTATATTGTTTCAGCAGACTAAGACTGGATGA
>NW_020635324.1:288-637 GCF_003573695.1 Papaver somniferum
AGAAAACACAGATGAAGATGATGTTTCCAAGTTGAAGAATGAACTAGCTGAGAAGGACAAGATTATCCGTCACTTGAATGACGAGTTGGAAGCAAGGAATACAAAGTTGGAAGCAAAGGAGGATGAGTCTGAAGAAAATGATAAGACAATCTCAGACTTGCAAAGTGAAGTGAAAGCCTTGAAAGCGCAACTCAAGCCTCAACCGGGAACTCAGCAAGGTTCCTCTCAAGAGATGAACAAACCTGTGGAGGAAGCTGACAATATTCCCGAAGCAGAACCTGTAACACCAGTTCCTAGAGCAGAACCTCTAGCACCAGTTCCTGCATCACAAATCAACCAAGAAGAAATT
>NW_020635324.1:648-1000 GCF_003573695.1 Papaver somniferum
AATAAGCATGATGTGAAAGTGGGCGGAGAGTCTAGCACAGGGGATATGGAACTTGTGGATGCCGAAATGGATGAAGACAAGTTAGAGAAAAAGGAAGGGAAGAAAACGTTCCGATCAAACCTAAATCGACAGTTGAAGTGCTGGAAAAACTGGTATTTACTGAAGCACAAGAGGCTGTGTTAAGGAAGACTAAATTCTGGAACTTTAGTAAGGCGATCAAACAAGGTAAGGTGGGAAAGGCTGAATATAGCAAAGCTCCAAGGGCGTTAGAGTTCATCATAAGAAATTTTGACCCGAAAGAGTTGGCATTCAAGATTGGTGATCAAGTTTTCAAGACGGATGCAAATCATCT
>NW_020635325.1:0-219 GCF_003573695.1 Papaver somniferum
AGGAAGCAACTAACTCATTCCAACATACTTGACAGTGCACAAGGCTTCACTGAGCCTTGGCCTGAAGATGATTAGCTCATGCTAACCATGTTTAAATTTATCACATTCAACATATATAAACATTCAAGCATAATTAACACTTGAAATAACAAAACACATAAGCCAAATTCTACTTGTTCACTGATAAGAATTGCAATTTGAAGTGCAGTAAAATTTTGT
>NW_020635325.1:419-833 GCF_003573695.1 Papaver somniferum
GTGGGTTAACTCATGGGTTAGGCTTACTTGTTTTTGGAGGGAAGCCCAAAAATAGGCTTTTAATCCCCTTTTTAGTTGCAAGGCCCAGTTGGGCTTTAGGATCGTCCTAGCAGCTTAGTTCAAGCCCAGCAGCAACAAGTGTAGCAGAGCCCAGCCGCAGCAACAACGCAGCCCAGCTGAAATTGCAAGCCCAACAGAAGAAGTTGCACAAGCCCAAGAGCAGAAATTACTGAGCCCAGCTCAGATGGCACAAGCCCAATTCAGGAGAAACTGCACAAGCCCAGCAGAAGTGGTTGGCAGCAGGCCTGGCAGCAGTTGGCACAAAGCTTGGCAAGCAGGCTTTGCAAGTTGGCAGCAGGCTTTGCAAGTTGGCAGCACCAGCAGATCAGCAGCAGCAGTTGCAAGTTGGCAGCA
>NW_020635325.1:844-1288 GCF_003573695.1 Papaver somniferum
ACAGCACCAGCAGATCAAGTTGGCAAGTGCAGCAGCAGCAAGTTGCACACCAGCACCAGCACTAGCAGCACTGCAACAGCACCAACAGCAGCAAAAAGTTGGCAACAGCAGCTTCACAGCAGAGCCAACAGCACTTGCACACCAACAGCAGCTTTGAAAACTTCACAGATAAGGCAGCCAGCTCCCCGGCAGCGGCGCCAAAAACTTGGTGTGAAGATTAGATTGCACACAAAACACTTGCAAGTATACAAGGTCAAAATTTACAATATAGTGATGAGTAGGGGTTTGTCCACAGGGAGAGGAGCTTATGAGAAGTTTTCCTAACTAAAATGTGTAATAAGCTAAGGGCAGGCAGGGTTGCAGGCAAATAAACAAGAGCATGAAGTAGAGCAAAAGAGTAGCAGGTTAAGGACCAAAGCAAAGAAAGGTAAGCAAGAACAAAAA
>NW_020635325.1:1488-1856 GCF_003573695.1 Papaver somniferum
ACAGCGAGGGAGCGACCGTTGGATTCAACTACCATCTAATCTGAAGGCTTGAAATTTCAGCGCTGTGGTGCTTGACAGAGACATCAGATTTTGATGCTCAGCAAGGAGCGACCGTCGGATGCTTCTGAGAAATGATCTGATGGCTGAGAACGGAGGCGCTTTTGTGTGTAGAAAATGAGGTTGTGCGCACCATTCTTCGCGGCTTCCTTGCGTAATTTCTCCCGGCTTTTCACTACTTTTCTGCTCTTTTCGCTCCGCGACTCATCCGAACTTTATTTATTACCTAAAAATGCAAAATTAATTAATAAAAATATTTATTCTTGAAAACAATGAAAATACAGAATATGGGATAAAATGTAGAATTAATG
>NW_020635326.1:0-243 GCF_003573695.1 Papaver somniferum
TGCCCGTCCCTAGCAAAGTTCATTTCGAGCTAGACCTTGTGCATGATGAACCCCCAAAACTACGAGATTTTGTTTCCAAAATTTTATCCGTTGAAAAATCCAGGTTTGGGGGTAGCTCATTCTGTTTCACAGTTTCACTTGCGTTTCTTTCCTGTTATATTTGTGTGAAGCTGTTGAAACCTCTACACTTTGTCTTTTGGGTTGATCCTCAACTCTTTAGATTGTTAGTGTATGGTGAATTTT
>NW_020635326.1:443-598 GCF_003573695.1 Papaver somniferum
TCCGCCGTCTCCATCTTCCCCGACCATCACAGAGACGCTGTCTCAACCACCATCACCTACCCTACCTCAAACCCATCTCCCTAGCCTAGTTATTTTCCCCATCTCACAACCACTGAAACCCCCCTAGGTTTTGGGGTGAGTAAAATAACTCGAAC
>NW_020635326.1:609-1000 GCF_003573695.1 Papaver somniferum
TCTCACAACCACTGAAACCCTAGGTTTTGGGGTGAGTAAAATAACTCGAACTAGGGAACAATTAGAGCAGCAGAGGCGTCAATTGAAGGCATAGAAGGACCAGAAGAGGCAGAGAAGAAATGGGTCGACCGTTTTGAGTGATTTGTCACATCAAATTAGGTAAAATATCTAACCCTAATTTTGAGAATTTGGGGGAAAACATTGTAAACCCTAATTTTGATTTCTGGGTATAAAATAGAAGGTGTGGGTGTGTGTTGTAACCATGCTGGGTTAGCCAGCTTCACTCTTGTAGAGAACTGGACTAGCCAGTTTCTCATATGTTTCATGTTTACCTTGTTGTGTTTTAATTTCAATTGCATATGTTGTTTTAGTTCAATTCTAGTTTCATGAT
>NW_020635327.1:0-484 GCF_003573695.1 Papaver somniferum
CTCCTAGATGGGCTGCCGAACGCATGCCCTATAATTCCTCGAACTTGTGGGTTTTCCCCATCAACATCTATTTCTTCGTTATCGATCTCCGGTTGTTTTTCCCTTTTCCGATTCAGATTTGGAGTTCCGTCACGGAAACGATCTCGATCTAGTCCACGATCCAGGGATCTGTTATAAGCATGATTTTGACCCTTCATGTTTCCAGTGGGTACTGCTGGAGCTGATTGAACCTCAATTTCGTGTCTTTCATCTTCGCCTCTCCTATGTTATTGGGAATTTTTGTCAGAATCGGTCCTTCGTGCAGTCTGTCTAATTACTGCCATAAATCGATCTGGTAAAACACGATAATGTTTTCTCGAAAACCTTGGTCGGCGCCAATGTTTGTATGGCAAAATTACTTCTACCCCAAACACGATTTTAATGATGATTTATCCACTAGATTGCTCTCCAATTCAATTGAGTAATGGCTGGGGGGGGGGGGGGG
>NW_020635327.1:495-1000 GCF_003573695.1 Papaver somniferum
AAGTTTTCATACCTTCTTTGGGATGTAAAACGTCCATTTATATATTTACAAATTTCCGTTTTAGATGCATGCATGAATGTCAATAACTGGCCTTACATGCCTCCCTATCATAACTTGTATTGACTGGTCCTGCATGCTTCCAGAATCTTCCTTATGGGATTAACCAAAATGAAGCAAAGGATTGCCCAAACAAATGAATACACATCCCAAGTCCAAGAAGGAAGCTTTCCTAACCAAAGGAGAAAGTTTCCATAAGCCCACAGTGGGGCTGAGAAATCCGCAAAGCTAATCACCAGGGGCTGAAATATCTAGGGGCTATGGATTTAAACTTCCCTGAATTACACCGAATCAGGGCTATCATATTAAGTTACGACGAGGTACACCGAATCGGGACTACGCTATTAAGTTACTATGTGCCACACCGAAACAGGACTATGGTCTTAAATTGCTTCGTGCTGCACCATATCAGGGATGTTGCCGGACGGATGCGGCTGGACGGCTGCTG
>NW_020635328.1:0-591 GCF_003573695.1 Papaver somniferum
TTGTTTTGAAAGACGGTCACTAGCCTACTTTCCTGATCACTATCCAAGTCGGAAGCAACAATCACAGGTAAAGTCTTATACATGCCTAAAAACACATACTTCAGGGTATCCGGCAATGGTTTTAGGTCCAACTTAGGAGGCTCTTCTAACGAAGGAACGAGGGTAGACTTAGAAACTTGTAGTGGTTCGAACTTAGGTTTCCATCCGTTACTAGTGTCTAGCAAAGGGGTTGAATCTAACAAAGCATTCACCTCATTAATCACATTATCATCATCGAAATCAATCCCAAAGGGAGCTAGGCATTTCTCTAACGGATCTTCTAACAAATTGTTTGGTAATGACTCCTCGACTAATGTTCCTATCATGTTTACCTCTTCTATGCTCGAGTCATCTAGTTCAGAGGGTAGCTTACTAATATGAAAGACGTTCAGCTCAATAGTCATATTACCAAAAGACAAGTTCATAATACCAGTTCGACAATTAATGATCGCATTGGATGTTGCTAAAAATGGGCGACCTAAAATCACTGGTATCTGGTTCTCTGGGTCAGGGACAATCTAGGATAACAAAATCCACTGGATAAATAAACTT
>NW_020635328.1:614-992 GCF_003573695.1 Papaver somniferum
GGGTCAGGGACAGGTTGGGTATCTAGGATAACAAAATCCACTGAATAAATAAACTTGTCGACCTCAATAAGAACATCCTCGATCACACCACGAGGAATTTTAACGGACCTATCAGCTAATTGAAGTGTCATCTGGGTAGGTTTCATATCACCAAGTCCTAGCTTGAGGTACACATGGTATGGAAGTAAATTCACACTGGCTCCTAAGTCAAGCAAAGCTTTCTCAACACAGTATTTACATATTGTGCAAGAAATGGTAGGGGACCCTGGGTCTTTATACTTAGGAGTAGTGGTATTATGAATAATGGAATCACGTGACTAGCTAGGAAGGATTTTTTTGGACACTAAGCTTATGCTTTCGTGTACACAAGTCCTTAAA
>NW_020635329.1:0-457 GCF_003573695.1 Papaver somniferum
TTCTGCAACCTGGTCCTCGGGAGACAATTGCATCATCTTACAGGTATATGCATCATATTTCTTCTCACCCTCCACCATAGAAGCTGGATTGGGTACGAACATCAAGTTATTCTTTTTAAACCAAGCTAAGATGGCATCATCACCCTCAAGGATCAGTGACTGAGGAAAATCATCTCCAGAAGACCCAACTGAGTCATTACCCATGTCCGTGAATTTAGCACCCAAAGAGATCGAGGCTACTCCCGCATCCAAATCTGGAAGGTCTCTAGCACCGCTCCCCTCTGGAACATCACTAGCATCCACTACTCCCTTGCCCTTTCCATCCACCTTGCTAGAGTTACCAAGCACATCCCAATCATCGTTTGGGGAAAGCAGGTTGAACTCAGAAGCCAGGCCCAGGGCAGCGTTTATGTCAAAACTATCCTCCGCAGAATAAATCCGACCAAAGGAAAACTCC
>NW_020635329.1:468-917 GCF_003573695.1 Papaver somniferum
GCAGCGTTTATGTCAAAACTATCCTCCGCAGAATAAATCCGACCAAAGGAAAACTCCTGAGAAATAGCGGGAATTTCACCACCAACACCCTCATCACCAAGGCCAGTGTTATCATCACCAGCATCACTGCAACCCGCATGATTAGCTTCGGCACCAGCATCATGACAACCTGCGGGATTAATTTCACCACCAATACCGCTGCCACCAGCGGTAGTATTCCCTTCAACAAATTCTTCATCATCATGACCTGGAGGGGATGTATCAGTACGCTCTTCCATATCAGACATATCTTCATCCTCTCCAAGCTCAGTCACAGGATTGTTAACTTCTTCATAAACCTCCGCATCCTCGATTGTTGCGGTGGTGGACTGCTTGGGATTTATCCTCCTCTTCTTCGTCGCCTGAAAAGACAAGGCACAAGAATAAATATCCCTGAATTTGAAAAGAAT
>NW_020635330.1:0-924 GCF_003573695.1 Papaver somniferum
GTAGGGTAACCCTCTACAATTTATGCCTACTGAATATGTATCAAATTCCAACTCCAACCTAACTTAAAGCACTCGTGAAAATGGTTACTCACGACTTATTCCCATATTTCAGTTGCGGCAACATAGGGAAAACAACACAAACACCCAACTTTAGTCGTCTCTATATTTCTAAATTCTAATCCAAATTAGGCTCTTGATGTCTCATTGAAAAGAGGACAGTCTCTTCTATAAATTTATAGTTATGAACGGAAGCAAATTCCGAACTGAACACACCTATAAGTGTATGTTTAGTCTCTTACTCACTGCTGCCTTCAGAAATTCAGTCGCGACGATCAAACTTCGCAAATTCGTAACTAATTCCTCATTCATCCGAATTGAACAAATAAAAATGCTATATAAAGGCAAGAGACCCATCTACAATTTCTTAAAAGACTCCCCGAGCTAGTTGAGACTTCTAAGGCCTCAAAAAATGCAAGGGAAGGTCTAGGCAGAACAAGGACAAGAACACTTATCCAGTCATTCAGACTTTTTCACAAACAACTTATGAGTTCTAAAAGAACCCAATGGAAATCCTCAATTTCATTAATTGATACACATTCAAAGATCTAGGAATCAAAGTTATAGAACAAACCATCAATTTAACAAGTACCCAACTCAATATTGACTTAATAGAATTAGTTTGAAAGGTTACCTTGATTATTCATCTAGTTTCCACCATCATCTTCTCATTGTTTTCTTAATTCACTATAAACCTCATTTCCATAGCAACACCACAAGAAAACTATGTTTCACTACTTCCCCCTTCTTTTAATTCACCAATTAATAATCTTTTATTAAACAACCATAAGCACCATCACTGCCTAACTCTTTCTCTTAACCTCTCAACTAAAACTCTCAACAATTAGTTTTACCCTTATTCTCGTC
>NW_020635331.1:0-364 GCF_003573695.1 Papaver somniferum
AAAAGGGAGAAGTGCCGAAGAAAAGATTAGAAGCACACAAATTAAAGAGTCGTGCGACAAATTATGAATTAAAGGATGGTGTTCTTTATAGAAGATCATTTCTTGGACCATCACTAAAATGTCTTACGCGAAAGGAGGGAATCGAGATTCTAAAAGCATTACACGATGGCGATGCTGGCAACCTTAGTGGAGGAAGATCACTCGGATATAGGGCAAAAATACAGGGCTATTACTGGCCATATATTGTTGTAGTTTTGAAAGTGGTAGTAAAAGTTCGTTGCTCGGACTTGAATAGATTTTAAAACGAAAATATATGTACAAATTTGTCACAAGATGTTCGAGAGATACTGGGACTAATGATTCG
>NW_020635331.1:564-806 GCF_003573695.1 Papaver somniferum
CAGTCACGCATTCAACTCACAGAAACCATCATGAACTTTGGAGTGTGCTTAAAGAGCAACCAATATTTTTCGAATGAGTTTCCTATTAAGCTCGTTACCCTATCAGTCTCGTTCTATTCCAAATTTTAAAGCTTAGGTTCGCGTTCGGTTTCGTTTTCCTAAGGCGGGCAAGAAGGGAACGGTGATGAAATCCGAACCCTTATCTTGTTTAGGCCAGGCCTTGCCCTTTACTAGGAAAATAA
>NW_020635332.1:0-333 GCF_003573695.1 Papaver somniferum
TCCATTGTTCTTGTTTAGTTTCATTGCACTGTCACTTTTCCTCATTCCTTCACTGCCACTGTTTTACTTTCACTTGTCCTTCATTTTGTTTGTTATTTTCTCCTGCTACTTCAACTTCTCCTGTTGCTGCTCCAGCTTGCTTCTCTTGCCCTGTGCTACAGCCACTGCTGCTACTGCAACTGAGCTTGGCTCACAGCACAAGCCCAGCTCATCATTAGGTTACCAAGCCCAGTTCTCAGTCATTACAAAGGCCCAGGTCACTTTTAAAGTAAAAGCCTGATTCAATCAAAGCCTGAACTCAATTAAAGGCCCAGTCCAATTCAGGTTTAAGGC
>NW_020635332.1:344-515 GCF_003573695.1 Papaver somniferum
AAGGCTCAAGGCCCAGCTCATCATTAGGTTACCAAGCCCAGTTCTCAGTCATTACAAAGGCCCAGGTCACTTTTAAAGTAAAAGCCTGATTCAATCAAAGCCTGAACTCAATTAAAGGCCCTGTCAAATTCAGGTTTAAGGCAAAAGCCTAATTCAGTCCACCAAAGGCCC
>NW_020635332.1:526-746 GCF_003573695.1 Papaver somniferum
GGCCAAGCCTAGTGCACTTCAAGACCAACTGAGCCCAAGCTCAGTTCACTTCATTATCAAACAAGCCTATAATCCAAAGGTACCCTAAGCCCAAAGCCCAAAAGGCTTCATAGTTAACCAACAACAAATTAGAGCCCAAAATAGCTAGAAACTCCAAACACACCCAGTCTCTGTGGATCGACCCGTACTTGCACGAGCTACAACCGACGACCGTGCACTT
>NW_020635333.1:0-680 GCF_003573695.1 Papaver somniferum
AGGCAAACACATTAAATACCTCATAAGTTTGTGTTTGTAGCGATCTGATATGGATAAAAGTGATATCTCTATAAACGTACCACCAGTCTTCGATGACTCAAATTACTTGTGGTGAAAAATTTCTATGCGTGCCTTTATTTAAGCGCGTGATTTTCAATCATGGGTTTATGTGGTTAATGGCTAAGATGCTCCCATTGTGGAAGTATGGAATGCGACCGTTCCTAAGGATAATGGTGCATATGACGCTGTTGAGATACTTGCTGCAAAGCAAAACTCCGATGGTTTGAATGCCATCATACATGCCATTACCCCAGATCTTCAGCACCATGTGACTTCGTGCACTCGGTCTAAAGATGCTTGGGATATCTTAGAAACCGTATTTGAAGGGAATACCAGTGAAAAAGAAGCTAGGCTTCAAAACCTTAATTACGATTGGGAAAACCTTCGTATGGCGTATGAAGATTCATTTGATAAGTTTAATCACAATGTATCTGAAATTGTTAATGCATCTTTTGTATTGGGTAAGACTATTCCTGAAAAGGACATTGTGATGAAAATTCTCAGATCGCTGCCATCTAGAGGCGATTTTAAGAAGCATGCTATCTTTGAAGGAAATAACCTTGATGCTATCTCCAGAAATATGCTAGTTAGAAAGCTAAGATCTTTGATCATGAGCATAC
>NW_020635333.1:691-1000 GCF_003573695.1 Papaver somniferum
GCTATCTCCAGAAATATGCTAGTTAGAAAGCTAAAGATCTTTGATCATGAGCATACATCCAAAATCGGAAAGGATGTTGCCTTCAAAACACAAAATAATACTAAATTACTTGACAAAAGTAAAAGTGTTTATGTCTCTGAGGATGATCTTTGTGAGGTTGATTCATCAGATGAAGATCTTGACAAGTCACTCTCTTTGATCACAAGACAGTTTAGAGATCTTCTATTGAAGAGAAGTAAATGGTTTTCCAGAGACAAACCTAGGTCATCAGTTAAACCTCACAATCACATTCCTCCTAAAAACAAGGAT
>NW_020635334.1:0-222 GCF_003573695.1 Papaver somniferum
ATTGTGTAGTTGAGATTAGTTTTCACAACGTTCATCATTTGAAGACGAAGAACTATACTAAGGGGAGCTTGTAGAACTTCATTGGCAAAAGGTATGTGGATACTTGAACTCATATATCACTTGGAAAGTCTATTTCTACTCTATCTCCTATATTGAGACATAAGTCGTATTACGATATAGTTTTCTATATACACATTTGAGATTCCGAGCTGAGTTTATCTC
>NW_020635334.1:422-689 GCF_003573695.1 Papaver somniferum
TTTTGTTTTCGATTGATTTGATTGACTAACGGTGGTTGAAATTTATTGCACCTAGTTTGTTTATGCTTGAGAATCTTCTCTTCTGATATAAGATTCACTCAAACTATTTCGAAGTTTCGACAGGGATCTTTAGACTGTTGTTAGTGTTAAAGACTATCTTGTGATAATCCATTGTTAACATACTCCGTTCTGTGCATGATTGATCACAAGAGATTTAAGTAGTTGTGTGCAGGTGTTTATTGAAGATCTAAGAAGATTTGAAGACAA
>NW_020635334.1:700-929 GCF_003573695.1 Papaver somniferum
TATTGAAGATCTAAGAAGATTTGAAGACAAAGAAGAGATGGAATATTTCTGACTTGGGTTTATAAATCTTTAGTGTGCACAATACTTGTTTCGGTAAAAGAGGATCCAATTAATGATCGGTTTATCCTTGTGGTAGATTGGATTGATTAGTTGTGTAGATCGGAATCAATACGTTTCATTGGGATTAAAGGTATTGATTGCAAAATCTTAACGATTACCTTAATATAAG
>NW_020635335.1:0-140 GCF_003573695.1 Papaver somniferum
ACCACATTGGGAGACTTGGTCACAGAGATAGGAAAAAGTTCGTCACATGGACGCTAAAGTACATAACCACCTTGCCCAGTCGCGGGTGTATGGACCACTCAATGAGGTTGAGCAAGTGTTGTTTGACGCATAGAAGAAAC
>NW_020635335.1:151-427 GCF_003573695.1 Papaver somniferum
ATGTTGTTTGACGCATAGAAGAAACGAGCGGTAACATCAAGTGTTTCTCGTAAGATTGGAGGATCTTTACCCGCCACTAGAGGATAATCAAGACGAAGTTCCAGAATCACCCTCGTGAGGCCAAAGGTGGGGAGGAGGATGATTATATATTTTTCGTGGTTGTAGTAATGATGATAAGGGGTATCGTTCAAACTCGAACTTGTGAAGGTAATGGATTTTTATATTTAAAAATATATATACAAATATTGAAAAATTGGTAGAGAGGTACTGGGACTA
>NW_020635335.1:627-1000 GCF_003573695.1 Papaver somniferum
TTAAAATATTTATTTCCAAAAAATACCTACAAATACATAAAATAACAAAATTAGTACAAAATCGAGTGCCAACAATATATAGTATTGAGATCAAATTAGACACAAAAATGTGTCTATCAGAGGACCAAAGCGAACACCTCAGGGGAGGTCACAAGCCAATTAATCGTACAACCAACATATGTTTTAAGGAAAGCTCGCATTGCACTCTCCGGCAGAAAGTTCACGAAACTTCTTGAAGAAAAATATGGGCTAGAGACGCAATCTAGTGCTTACACGATAGCGTCCCCTATCCCCCCAGATATATTGGATAGGCCAATGCCAGTAAAGTACAAAACACCGAAGTCTAAATTGTTCGAGGGTAGTGGAAACATCA
>NW_020635336.1:0-421 GCF_003573695.1 Papaver somniferum
AGGTATAGAGTTATAACCCAGATTTGTATTGGCACTTAGGGACTCGGATAAGGGCTGACCAATTTCTATGTGGCCTGTCAGTCTTTGAAAACTGAGAGTTCATTCTTCACTCCTTACGCAACATTATCCGGCTCCAAATGTCGCCAGTGACTTGACCTCTTTGCGCTTTTCGCTCCAAATGGACGTTTATCCTTTTTTTGCTCATAATGACTCCATTGCACCTAATAAACTCAAAAGCAAACATAAAATACATAATTTACAAGAAAAGTAGCAAAGAAAGCATAAATACTAGATATAAAATTAGGTGTTTTAAACACCTATCGTCATCTACAATTACTTCCTCCTGGATACATCAACAACGGTCATCATTAATTCATCCAAAGGCGTGTTACACTGATTAGCTTGAGGAGGGAATACTTAC
>NW_020635336.1:432-1000 GCF_003573695.1 Papaver somniferum
TTCCTCCTGGATACATCAACAACGATCATCATTAATTCATCCAAAGGCGTGTTACACTGATTAGCTTGAGGAGGGAATACTTACGTCAACTTCCTCGTCAGTGTTGTATCCCTGAATTATTCGACCAGGAGAAAAACGAAGACCATCAATAACAGATGGAGAAAAATTCTGAAACGAATTAATAATATTCTTTTAAGATCCTGATCACAGGGACGAGAAAGTCGCAACAATGAAGAAAAGCATTAACAACTCACCAAAGAAGTGGCAGGAGACTGTATATCGTTCGGGATCATCCTATGAGATGTCTTCCTCCTGCCTTCTCCTCCTTGAGGACTTTCTTGAAGGTTTGGATAGTTTACATTAACTTGAAATCTCACAGCACGGCCGTCCTACCATGGAGTCTACAATACAATTAAGAAACGTGATTGGCGTACTTTGGCTAAAATCATGAAAAGGGTACTCACCTGTGTTGCATTTGGAGACGTCTTCCTTTTGTCGCCACTGGAAAGATATCTCATCCTGGGTCGATCAAAGATCATGTCATAGGAAGGGAACTCTCGAACTGGGG
>NW_020635337.1:0-347 GCF_003573695.1 Papaver somniferum
AGTCTATTTGCATCAGAGGGTGAGTTAATTTTAGTTATTCTCGAAACCCTAATCCTGCTGATTTGGGGATTTTCAAATTAGGGTTTGTAGAAATTTAGGGTTTTGTTGTAAGCTATAAAAGGGAAGTGATGTAGGATGTTAAAGGTTGTTCTTGGTTAGCCGAGAAACCCCCTAATTGGGTTAATTTAATTCTCAATGTTAATTTAATTTCACTGTTAATTTTTGAGGTTCTTCTTTTGCAATTTTCATTCACTGTTTAGTAGTTTAAATGATCATGTTTAGTTCCATTGTAGTGTTAATTATGTTCTGAGTCACTGCTGAGGCTCAGATGAAACCTTAGTTCTATT
>NW_020635337.1:547-810 GCF_003573695.1 Papaver somniferum
TCATATTTTGAAACATTGAGGACAATGTTTAGTTTAGGTTTGGGGGTGAAAAGTAGATACTTTGATAATATGCCATAATTGAAAACAAGAACTCCTTCTTTTTGAAAAAAAAATAAAAAAATCAGAATAAAAAATTAAAAATTGAAAAAAAAAACATAAAAATGGAGCTCATTTACCTTGAAATGTTGACTCTTGTGCAAATATGTAATTATTAGGAGTCTTAGTCTAGATATTTAGGCACCCTGATTCTAGCACAATTCACA
>NW_020635338.1:0-158 GCF_003573695.1 Papaver somniferum
AGTCCAGAAAACCTGCATAACCTGTTATGCAGGTTTAATTGCAGATGATGGTGTAAATACATGAAAGAAGATGATGGTGTAAATACATGATTTTGACAAAGAGCCCCCGAATAACGGAATGTTAATGGTTTGCGTGGGAGTTAATGAAACATGAAAGA
>NW_020635338.1:169-401 GCF_003573695.1 Papaver somniferum
GTTATGCAGGTTTAATTGCAGATGATGGTGTAAATACATGAAAGAAGATGATGGTGTAAATACATGATTTTGACAAAGAGCCCCCGAATAACGGAATGATAATGGTTTGCGTGGGAGTTAATGAAACATGAAAGAAGATGATGACGTGGTTATGACTGCATAACATGTCATTCAGTCGAGAAACTGTCTGCATAACATGCTATGCATTCGTGAAAATGGATGCATAACCTGT
>NW_020635338.1:412-807 GCF_003573695.1 Papaver somniferum
TGTGGTTATGACTGCATAACATGTCATTCAGTCGAGAAACTGTCTGCATAACATGTTATGCATTCGTGAAAATGGATGCATAACCTGTTATGCATCTGCAAAATTTGTTGCATAACTTGTTATGCAGTCCAAAAAACCTGCATAACCTGTTATGCGTCCGAAAATATGGCTACATAATGCATTATGCATCGAGAAAATAGATGCATAACCTGATATGCATCCGTAAATATGGATGCATACTGCATTATGCATCAATTTTTTATATGTACGGCTAAAATCAACCAAAACAATGGTTACATAACTTTGTTATGCAGATACATAACTTGTTATGCAGTCGAAAAAATGGTTGCATAATTCGTTATGCGTCTGCAGAATGTGTTATGCAACGTTTTTGG
>NW_020635338.1:818-1000 GCF_003573695.1 Papaver somniferum
ATTATGCATCAATTTTTTATATGTACGGCTAAAATCAACCAAAACAATGGTTACATAACTTTGTTATGCAGTCGAAAAAATGGTTGCATAATTCGTTATGCGTCTGCAGAATGTGTTATGCAACGTTTTTGGTGTTTGCATGATGGTTAAGTATCAAGTTTTCAAAAAAATTCCCTAAAATG
>NW_020635339.1:0-299 GCF_003573695.1 Papaver somniferum
AATATGAAGACAAGGATTCTTCATTTTATTTCAAAACAAGAACACCGTTTGCACGTGCTAGAATAATCATCTTTAGCCGTTGATTTCAGTTCGTGTAATACTTCTAAGTTGACCCCCTAAACCTAAACCCAATTTATTTAGTCTTCCTTCTTCTTCCGCTGCCATCCGTCTCCTCCACCTACTTCCTCTGTTTACTTCCTCAGTTTTTTTTTCTCCCTTCCAGTGCCGACGGTGATTTTTATTTTTGGTTTTGTTAGAGCATTGCTCGGTTGAACCCACCAAGCGTTGGTATGTCAAGT
>NW_020635339.1:499-677 GCF_003573695.1 Papaver somniferum
AATCGAAAATTGGAGCTTCACCTTGCTACAGTAAGGGTAGTTGGCTTTATATAATTGAATAGATTTTTCAGTGGTAACAAGTTTATATCAATTACTCAATAAAATAGCTAAGATTTTTTTTATTTTTTTTTTTGAAACTAAAAAGATAAATATATTAAGAATGAGTGTTTACATAGTT
>NW_020635339.1:688-1000 GCF_003573695.1 Papaver somniferum
TCAATAAAATAGCTAAGATTTTTTTTATTTTTTTTTTTGAAACTAAAAAGATAAATATATTAAGAATGAGTGTTTACATAGTTTGCCTTTCCTTGCACCTTGGCAGATATCTCATTAGGCGGATTTAATAACCAAACACTACTATCTGCTACTTTGTTTTTACCTTCTAATCATCAGGAGGATATGCCGATTAATTGGGAGATATGAACTAGTTTTGTCATCCTAACTATCTTACTAAGAGGTGTCGTAAAAATATAAAAAGTCAAAATTAACTTTTTCAAATATTATTAAATATTACTGTCATGTATTATT
>NW_020635340.1:0-250 GCF_003573695.1 Papaver somniferum
TTAGTGATCAAAATTATAAGTCTTGATTTCTAGTCTATTATAGCTAAGTCTCGGACTAGGATAGAAAGTGTAATTGAGATCAAGGACTTCATGGAGATTTATCATACAAGTAGAAGAACTACTCAAGGAACCGGTGGAACTTCTCGACAAAAAGGTATGTGAAGACTTGAACTTATCTATCACTCAAAAGTCTATCTACTCTATCTCCTACTCTTTGAGACAAGAAGTCGTATGCTATATATATAGACTT
>NW_020635340.1:450-798 GCF_003573695.1 Papaver somniferum
GGTGGAACTTCTCGACAAAAAGGTATGTGAAGACTTGAACTTATCTATCACTCAAAAGTCTATCTACTCTATCTCCTACTCTTTGAGACAAGAAGTCGTATGATATATATATAGACTTGGATTATACATATTTGGTATTTCGAGCCGAGTATACCTCGCCTATCTATATCTCGAAATATGTGTTGGTAAGCTTTTCACTTCGATCAAGTTTATCTTTACCATATGAGGAAAGTCATGATATGTTTCAATCATCTTGAAAATTGCTTTGACGAGAAATGGTGTAACCTCTAAGAATGTTTCAATGATTGAAATGAGAGTTTAGATTACATAACCAATGGTAGACATAAG
>NW_020635340.1:843-1000 GCF_003573695.1 Papaver somniferum
ACATAAGCATTGTTGTGGAAACACATTTATGTATAAGTCTTATTCCTTGAACCAAAGTTTGCGAACTTTGTTGATCAAGAGAACCGGAAGAATGGCGTGAGCCAAGTCCGCGAACTGCCGAAGTTCTCAAACCCGAGAATTTCAGCTGGAGTTGACA
>NW_020635341.1:0-449 GCF_003573695.1 Papaver somniferum
TTCACATAAGATGAATGTGAACATTCAAGAATCCCATAGCAATGCGTACTACTGCCTATTATTGAACTTCCTTCTTTATGATTCACCAACAACATTATTGTAAAAGCTACAAATTAGCTTAGAAGAGTAGTACTCCAAGAATCCGAGTTCCCAAGTCCAAGAGAAGTGGAACAAGTGCGACGAAACAGAGCAAAACACTCAAAAACAAGAGACAGGACAAATACCAGCCTCAACTCATTCAAATTTAGTATTTTTCATCACCAATTTGAAGAGAATGCAAAAAGAATGAGGTCATTTCGAGTTCGGACGAAGAAGTTACGGCCAAAACAAATTTACCGAATATCGACGTCAAGTATGCATACGGGTTTGCAAACGAATTTTCGTATCCTGGAGAAGTATGCAAACGGGTATGCGTACTTAAACCCCTGGATTTTGATTTTAAATGATGT
>NW_020635342.1:0-407 GCF_003573695.1 Papaver somniferum
ACCTTTTCAAGAATTTAATTTAGATCAGAAAAAGAAAAAAAAACAATTTATTAAGTATAAAACAGCCGTTTTGAAACATCCAATAGGGTTGTTTTGTTTTGTGCACACTCTTTGAAGGAGTTTCCACAAAATTGGACTCGACGGCGACGAGATAAAAGAGCACTTTACTCTCACAATTCTAAACCGTAAAGGAAGTAAGTTCATAAACTTGTTTGTGAACCGAAAAGGAAATTGCCAGGTGTTATTGGTTTTGTTATTCATTACATATCTTATGAACAACCAATATGTGTGATTGAGTATAACCGCTCACAACTTGTTTGTGTTCTTGGTAGAACTATTCACAAAGGCCTGACTTATGTATTGGTATGACTTTTATTAGTGAAACCGATCTTAAGTAATCACCTGAG
>NW_020635342.1:418-1000 GCF_003573695.1 Papaver somniferum
GTGTTCTTGGTAGAATTATTCACAAAGTCCTGACTTATATATTGGTATGACTTTTATTAGTGAAACCGATCTTAAGTAATCACCTGAGATGGTATGATCGGGTTTGTGATTTTATGTCTGACAAAATATGAGAAAAGGGAACAGATCCTAGTAAGAGGTGCAGTACATCACAAAGGGGAACCGATCCTTGTATGGGGTGCAGCAAGGTTTATAGCAGAAAGGGGAACCGATCCTATGGACATGTGCAACACGTTTTTAGGCAAATGGGAACCAATCCTATGGACATGTGCAACATATATAAATTAGATACCATATATATGTGGGGAACCGACCCTAGTAGCTAGTCAACCGAATTTTGGAAAGCTAGTATGACTATGCACAATACTCACATGGAAGGTAGAACCGAAACTTGTTTTGGTAGAACCGTTAAACCCATGATTGTGATTGAATGTTTGTTTGATCAATCGGATAGTTCTTGAAAGTCAGATGAACCAATTCTAAACTTGTTTGGAAGTGTGGCAAATCGGTTTCAAGGTTGTAAATGTGAAAGAGAACTTACAAAGTAAGGATGTCGACATACTT
>NW_020635343.1:0-458 GCF_003573695.1 Papaver somniferum
AAGTTGTATCTGGTCCATCTCGTGGGACTCGTCACCACCTACAGTCTACAGATGCTTCAAGACTTCCTTTGACCCTTGGAAGAGTTTCTCCTAGCGATCTGTTGCTGAAGGATGGAGAAGTTTCAGGGAAGCATGCCCTGGTCAAGTGGAACCTGAATGTAAGTCTGTATCACAGTAGCTGTAAAACCATTTCATGTGTATGCATGTACTGGGAATCTGACTTCTGTTTTGACAGAAAATGAAATGGGAGCTAGTGGATATGGGTAGCCTGAATGGAACATTCTTGAACTCTCATCAAGTTTCACATCCTGATACCAGAAGTAGACAATGGAGTGATCCAGTTGAGCTTGCTACTGGAGACATAATAACTCTAGGAACAACATCTAAAGTAAATGTGAGTTTGATACTTAAAAATTTGATATATTGAAAATAGTATGGAACCGCTGCTGCACCATTTA
>NW_020635343.1:469-1000 GCF_003573695.1 Papaver somniferum
TAACTCTAGGAACAACATCTAAAGTAAATGTGAGTTTGATACTTAAAAATTTGATATATTGATTTTTTTTTATTTTTTTTTTTGAAATGAGATGAAGCTGCGGGTACTGTTGAGTTTAAGGTGAAACCGTTATTACTTTATACGTCCATGACCATGACTCAAATTTAAAATCTAAATTAAGAGAACAGGGAGTGCACCTTGGTTGGAAATGTCCACAAATTGATTTACGATTGTGAAATTTCTTATTTCTACTGTAATAAACATTGGCGCAGATCAATGCACATAAGGATACAAATCATTTTTCATTTTTCAGGTTTAAGATAGCTAATTCCGTAGTAACTTGAATGTTACATCTGTTGAAATGTAATCTGTAACAATTTCTATTCCTCACTGTTTCACTATGGCAGGTTAAAATCAGTTCTTATGGGAAACAAGAAACCCCCTTTGGAGTTGGTATGGCATCTGATCCTATGGCTTTGCGCCGTGGAGGGAAAAAGCTTCCAATGGAAGATGTGTGCTATTACCAATGGC
>NW_020635344.1:0-561 GCF_003573695.1 Papaver somniferum
CCCATGCAATAGTCAGGTATTCTTGACGGTATCGAGCTGGAACAACCTGTTCTTCTTGAATGCCCTGATTCAACGCCAAAGAATTTCCTGCCGACACCATATAGTATTCATCTCTGCTTGGCGATAAATAAACTACCCGTACCCCTTTGAATCTCTCATCAATTTCAAAAAACAGACTTTAGAGAGACCCCCAATGAACAATCCTAGCATGAATAGCTAAGGATCCAATAAGTCCAACGTTGATTCCTTCAGATGTGTCAATTGGGCAAATACGTCCATAGTGACTAGGATGGATATCTCGTACCCGGAAACTAGCAGTTCGACCTGTCAATCCTCCAGGACCTAAATAACTCAATTTTCGCCCATGAACTATTTGTGTCAATGGATTAGTTCGATCCAAAACATGAGATAAGGGGTGTAGACCGAAAAATGATTCATAAGTGGTTGTTAATGGAGTTGATGTTACTAAATTATGGGGAGTCGGGATAAATTTATGCCTAATTGCTCCACATATAGTTCCTCGAACCACATTTTCTAAACGAACCAGAGCCAATCCAAATT
>NW_020635344.1:572-1001 GCF_003573695.1 Papaver somniferum
CCTAATTGCTCCACATATAGTTCCTCGAACCACATTTTCTAAACGAACCAGAGCCAATCCGAATTGGTCTTGTAACAGATCCGCTACAGAGCGAATACGTTTATTTTTCAAGTGATTCATATCGTCAAGTGTACCCATTCCAAATTTCATTCCGATCAAATGATCCGCCGCTGCCAATACATCTCGTGGTAACAAAAATGTATTGTTCTGAGGTATATCAAGATTAAGTCTCCGGTTCATATTTCGTCGCCCAATCCTTCCTAATTCACATCTTTGTTGAAATTTTTTTTTTTGTAATTCCTTACATAAGGACTCAGAAAATACAGGATCCCCGCCGACACAAGCAAACTGTTGATAAAATTCCAAAATGGCATTTTCTTTTGACCCAATCTTTTTTTTCTCCTTATCGTTCGGGAAAGACAAGAAAAT
>NW_020635345.1:504-1000 GCF_003573695.1 Papaver somniferum
TTTTGTAATTGTCAATATAATGTAATGCTATGACTAAATTCGAAGAATATTTTCTGCTTTCATTATTCCATCTAATTTATTTTTTCTATAAAAATTGCAGGGTACGTGTCGAATCTCTTCATCAATGATTCGATGAAATATCTTGGATCTACGTCGAATTGTGTCTCAATCAAATGAATCTCATTCTGATGAGGGTAAAAAATCTTTTCGGGGCTGTCTAGGAAAAAAGCTTCTTTATATTTTATTTTATCAATATTAATGCACTACATTTTTTCAAGAATTCTGAAAAGAAATCTGAAGTAAATTTTTTTTGATTGGTCCTGAACGGGCCGAGATCTATCTATATGATGTATATAATATACATAGGTACATACAGTAGACTCATAGTGACTGTTGGTTCATTCAACAATTGAATGAAATGAGCCCTTTTAACTCAGCGGTAGAGTAACGCCATGGTAAGGCGTAAGTCATCGGTTCAAATCCGATAAGGGGATTT
>NW_020635346.1:0-399 GCF_003573695.1 Papaver somniferum
TATTTAGACCCTTTCATAGAACCTGAACCTGAACCACAATTAGATATAAATTTCTTAATCAGGAAACTAAGTAAGGGCATGCTAGTCTTGTTCACTTTCTTGGTTCATTGCAGTTTCCTTTCGTCATCTCTTTTTCGTCTTGAAGACCCACAGTTATTTCGACTGTTACTTTATGGTTCGAGTTGACTAATCCTTTCCTAAGTCTGGCTGAAGACTATAAACTTAGCACTTATTGGGAGGTATCCCATGCTCATGCAACAAGGTAATATCTTCCCTTAACTCTTCCGCTTCAAATGGTAACAGTTTCTCCTTGTTCATGCTTTTAGTTTCATCTTTAGAACATTGAGGACAATGTTAGATTTAAGTTTGGGGGTATGGGAGAAACTTTTTAGTTGCAAT
>NW_020635346.1:599-1000 GCF_003573695.1 Papaver somniferum
GGGGGACACCATCTTCTTCATTTCAAAAACTGAATTTTGGCGGGAAAACGTGCCTGAGAACTGGCAGAAGTTTGATCGAATTTTTTAACGTGTTATAGGGAGATTAAATGGCTGAGAATTGGCAGGAAGATGTGATTAAGCCTAAGGAAGATATTTTGGGTGTCGGGTCCGATAGAATTTGGCTAGAATCGTCTAGGAAATTCACGAGTTGGGAACACGGCAGTTCATGTCTGTCACGGGTTTGAGAGAATTTTTGGAGGAATTCGAACGTGTTCTGATGATGCATGGAGGACTCTAACACACTTTTGGACCGTGTAGAAGACAATTAAAGTGAGTTTCCATGAAATTAACAGCTGCAGATACGTAATCGAAATAAAAAAGGAAAAAAAATATATTATGAA
>NW_020635347.1:0-274 GCF_003573695.1 Papaver somniferum
TAACTATAGAGTGAGTTATAGAGTTAAAGAAAAAACCTGCAATAGAGCCACGTTCCCGGCAACTTGGCAGGTTCCTAGCCTCGAAGCCTTTCTCAACTCTTCCATCAAGAATGCTAGGCATGCCGTGCCCCAAGAATAGTCATCGACTTCATGGAGAGGATCCAAAAGTTGTATAAGGTTGGCGTCGATCCGGTTGCCAGAAGTATTGGGGAATATGACACATCCCAATACACAAAGGAGATATGCGGTGGAAGCGTGGTTCACTTGCTCATCA
>NW_020635347.1:378-650 GCF_003573695.1 Papaver somniferum
AAGTATTGGGGAATATGACACATCCCAATACACAAAGGAGATATGCGGTGGCAGCGTGGTTCACTTGCTCATCAGTTAATGTTCCACTCTTTTCCTTCTCCAAGGTGCCTTGGACCATATTCATCAAAGCTGTAATGTTGATCTGTCTTGTTCTGTAACTTGCATGCCTCCTAAACTCTGCTGTTGTTGTCTCTTCATCCCAACCTAAGCACTTTTTAGTGAGAGCATAAAGTTGTGCCCAACTTAACTGCTTTGTGTAGTTAAACTTCACA
>NW_020635347.1:724-1000 GCF_003573695.1 Papaver somniferum
TCCAATTTAACTACTTTGTGTAGTTAAACTTCACAGCTGTGCCTTGGTCGGGAAGGTTAAGAATCTGCACAACATCATCCGGGGTAATCGTCATCTCTCCAAACGGCATATGGAAAGTATCGGTCTCAGGATACGTTCTCTCCACGAACGCTGATATGGCCACACGATCATGTTCCAACAATGAATTCTCGGCGGCATTATCTAACCCCGAGTTGGCAACAATTGACTTGAACCTTTCACATTCACCGGATAAAGTCCACGCAAGCATTTTTGTTG
>NW_020635348.1:0-447 GCF_003573695.1 Papaver somniferum
ATTTTGGGTTTCTAAATTGCTAATGGGCTTTGAGTACCAAAGGGTCTTGAATATCAATGGGCTTTGAATAACTTTGAAGCAGTTTGGGCTTTTGGTCTTTTGAATTGCACTGGGCCTTGGGCTAACAATGACTCTGTTTTGCTCCCCATTAGTCCATTGAAGCTCACTGTGGCCTAAGTGCATTGATCATCAAGAGCTCAGTCCAGTTCACTGTGGACTCATTCAAAAACCAAACTGATAGCTCTATCAAGCCCAGCTCACAGTTCACTTTCCAAGCTAAGGCCTGTCACTGTCAAGCCCAGATCCTCATACAAGCCAACTGAGCCCAAAGCTCACTTCAACACTGAGCCCAAGTTCAGTTCATTGAAACCAAAGGCTAAAAGCCCAGGTTCATAGCTAAAAAGCCTAGCTCCAGCTAAGGCCCAAATCATACCAAAAGCCCAGGTT
>NW_020635348.1:458-1000 GCF_003573695.1 Papaver somniferum
GCCTAGTTCATAGCTCAGAAGCCTAGCTAATCTAAAGGCCCAGCCAACTGAGCCCAAGGCTCAGTTCAGTCCAAAAATCAAAGGTCCAGTCCACTGTGGACTTAATCAAAGCCCAGGGGAAAAGCTAAGGCCCAGTTCACATCAAAAGACATTGAGCCCAATTCACAGTCACTGTTAGACCAAGGCCCAGTGCAATTCAAAAGACCAAAAGCCCAAACTGCTTCAAAGTTATTCAAAGCCCATTGATATTAAAGACCCTTTGGTACTCAAAGCCCATTAGCAATTTAGAAACCCAAAATAGTTAGAAACTCCAAACACCCCCAGTCTCTGTGGATCGACCCGTACTTGCACGAGCTACAACTGACGACCGTGCACTTGCGGTATTACTGTAGGCCCGCGTTTTTATTTCGCTTCAATTTTATACGCTTTCCCGGGCCCACCACTAAGCTTGATGAACATTTGTTCACACTTAATGAATTTCGGTTAAGGACAATTTATTATTCGGAATCAAAATCATGATTCAAGTTTTATCGTTCGAAAAT
>NW_020635349.1:0-426 GCF_003573695.1 Papaver somniferum
GTTTTATCCATAAAGTTTGCCGAACGAAAAAGTTGATGGTGTACTTGGTACTTACTCCTTTACAGATATGGATGTTGGGAATGTTGCAAACCATTATGTGAGAACTAAAAAAGCGGGGGTCTAACAACCACACCCAATATTTCGCTTAGCAATCTGTATGGACTAACTCCAATATACTTTCAAGAGAATTAACTAGACATTCAGATTCAATCGTAAGAAAAGTATATTAAAAAGTTATATCTCAATCCTTCAATTCAATATGCAATCAAAAAAATAATAATTTGCGAGCCCGATTGAATATAAGAGAGATAACTTGAATGGTACCAAAGACAAATGTTCAAGGATCAATGAATTTCAATCAACAACCAAAGGCTGGATTTACCAATTGATCGATTTAACGCACAACCTGTGAAATTTCAATTATAT
>NW_020635349.1:437-786 GCF_003573695.1 Papaver somniferum
CCTACTACAAACTAACTTCGGTCTGGACTGTAGTTGAACCCCAATCAATCTCACACTGATCCAAGGTACAGTTTCGCTCCTTACGTCTTTGATCCCAGCAGGATACTACGCACTTGATTCCCTTAGTTGATCTCACCCACAACTAATAGTTGTTACGACCCAAAGTCGAAGACTTTAATAAACAAATCTATCTCACACAGAAAATTCCGCAGGAATAGATAAATATGTCTCCCAGAAATACCTACGAGTTTTGTTCCATCTTTTGATAAATCAAGGAGAACAGGAGCCAATTGATATATCGGACTTATATTCCCGAAGAACAGCCTAGAAATATCAATCACAATAATAT
>NW_020635349.1:797-1000 GCF_003573695.1 Papaver somniferum
AGATATTGTGGAATCACAAACGATGAGACGAAGGTGTTTGTGACTACTTTTCTATCTTGCCTATCGGAGAAATTAATCTCAAGCCAATCTTACGATTGTACTCAAATACGATAGAAACAACAAGATCAGATCACGCAACTACAGAGAAAATAGTTGGGTTTGGCTTCACAATCCCAATGAAGTCTTTAAGTCATTAACCTACA
>NW_020635350.1:0-399 GCF_003573695.1 Papaver somniferum
TGATAGATAAGTTCAAGTCTCCACAAACATTTTAGTCGATGAAGTTCCAGCAGTTCCTTAAGTAGTTCTTCGTCTTATATGATGATCTCCATGGAGTTCTTGAGATCAACTACACTTTCTATCCTAGTTCAAGACTTAGCTATAGTAGACTATTCAAGACTTATAGTTTTGATCACTAACATTGACACGAAAGTGATCATATGGACAACCATTTGGTTAACTACTGTTGAACCAACGAGTGTACATGTTTGGGTACGGTTACACAAACCTAAAATCGTGCATTTCATTTGTGTATAACAAGCTAGGTTTTAGATCTAACAGCTGAAAGATATTAGCTTGAATCTAATCAGGTTTTCATCTAACGGTGAATATTGAATGCTTTGTTACCAAGCTAACATT
>NW_020635350.1:410-1000 GCF_003573695.1 Papaver somniferum
TTGAATCTAATCAGGTTTTCATCTAACGGTGAATATTGAATGCTTTGTTACTAAGCTAACATTGATTGCAAACCTTGATTTGATAGACTATATAAGGGAGATAACTCTAGCAACTGGGAAACCTTATCCCCACACCTCCTGTGTGATACTAGTTGTATAAGCTAGAGTCGATTCTCCTTTAACCTTAGGTTTCTACCGAGACCCTGTAGGTTAACGACTTGAAGACTTCATTGGGATTGTGAAGCCAGACCGATACTACTTTCTCGTAGTTGTGTGATCTAATCTTGTTGATTCTATCATGTTGAGTACAATCATAACGATCGGCTTGAGATTAATATCTCCAATAGGCAAGATATAAAAGTAGTCACAAACATCTTTGTCTCATCGTTTGTGATTCCACAATATATTCTTTCGTCGCATCGATTAAGATTATTGTGAGGTGATTGATAATTCTAGGTTGTTCTTCGGGAATATAAGTCTGGGTTATCAATTGGTTCCTGTTCACCTTGATTTATCAAAAGACGGAACAAAACCTTGTAGGTATTTCTGTGGGAGACAGATTTATCTATTACCGTATACTTTTTTGTGTG
>NW_020635351.1:0-323 GCF_003573695.1 Papaver somniferum
TATTATTTTTCCCTGATCTCATGAAAGTATTTTCATTTGAGCAAATCTCCTTCGTCTCAAGGAAACTCCCTAATCTCATGGTGTTTCCTCATGTCAAAGAAATAATAAAAATAAGGAAAGGTGTCGTGGGAGCGAGCTTGCTAGCCGGCCGTCCATGCCCTAGCCGTGACCGGTCCCACACCTCATGGTTCCTTATCATTTTATTATTTCCCTCATCTCATGAAAATTCCCTGATTTCATGATATTTCCCTAAACTCATGAAAATTATGTAAAGTTAGGGAGAAAATGCACGGGATCGGGCTCATTAGCCGGCAGGCCATGCC
>NW_020635351.1:334-833 GCF_003573695.1 Papaver somniferum
TGAGGGGAGGAGTACCCCTTGAGAGAGGGATTCTTTGTACTTCTGGGGGATACGGGGGTTGATGCTGATGCATGTCCATGGAATCGCTTTTGTCCCGGAGAAGTCGTTCCAAATCTTCTCGCGTGACAAAATTGGACGGTTGATGTCTACAAAGGTGTGCCATGTTGAGGTGCTGGCACCAGAGGTATTGGAGGTGTTCCTCGTTGGTTCTGGATGGCGAGATTCTTGTGGTATCCGCTCTGTTAGCGTCTTAAGAAAAACAAGTACCTCCTTCTGCATTGAGGGCATGTCTGTTTGGTCTCTAGCGAGAACCTCCTGTCTTTCCATCAAATCAGCAATAGTAATACATAATCGGCTTCCTATGGATCCTCCAGTTTCTCGTCCTGACGGCGGAGTGTAGATGGTGGATGTTCGAAAAAGGCTAAAATCGTAAAACCATAATATTACATATTCCTGATCCAGCAATTAGATGACCATTGAGGCTCATGTATCTTATCGA
>NW_020635351.1:844-1000 GCF_003573695.1 Papaver somniferum
CCCTAGCCGTGGCCGATCCCACGCGCCCTTATCTCATTATTTTAATATTATTTGTTTCCCTCATCCCATGGAAACTCCTTCACTTCAAGGAAAATCCTTAGTTTCAACAAACTCCTTGATTTCATGAAATTTCCCTCAAGTCATAAAAAATAATAT
>NW_020635352.1:0-1533 GCF_003573695.1 Papaver somniferum
TTTTTTTTTTTTATTTCAGTGCTTATAAAAAAGTTGTTATGCATTCATTTTCACGACTGCATAACATGTTATGCAGATATTATTGTAGATGCATAACAAGTTATGCGGTCTTTGTTTTTGTTGGTTTCAATAGTAACAAAAAAGTTGTTGCATAACGTATTATGCAACTGTTTTCTGGACTGCATAACAAGTTATGCAATAATTTTTATAGATGCATAACAGCAACCGTTTTTATAGCTGCATATCAAATTATTCAATAATATTTCTCCATTTTCTCCACCAGACCAACAATCTCTCACTTGCTCCATAACTAGCAGGCTCCATTACAGCACCACAATCATTTTAGAATGTTCAGTCAAAAATGTTTACAAGGGTAAAACTTAAAAAATGAATCGATAGACGGTAAAGGTTCGTGCAAAGTTGTTAAAAGTACTATCTGGAGAAAATTTCCACGTACTACAACTGTTTACAACTTAGTTAAAATGTATTGCAAAAACAATTTCTAAATACTTCCCATCCGCAAAAAGATAAATAGAGTAGAAAATTTGAGACTCTTTGTCTTATCACAGACACCATTACTGTGAGTTTACACCTGAAAGAACATTCTTTAGAGCACGGACCATGTTTCCAAAGTAATTCCCTGTGACTTTGGTCAGTCCAAATAGCTTTGTATGATAAAACTTGAAGCCTTGGTGTGCATCACCCGATTCATCTTCTATGAGATATATTTGTATTTCCTGTTCTGCACATTGATGGAGCCTTTCCAACCCAGACTCAGCTAAACCTTGCAAATGGTCAAATAAGTTCTTTTTTGCAAGTTCGCTTTGAGGTAAGTAGTATCCATAGGCATAAGTCCACTTTAGAACATGCCTGCATTCTATGATCTGTCGCCAAGCATCTGTAATAACCCCAAGCTCCATTTCTGACAAGCCATATATGTCGATAGCTTTGCTAAATCCTCGGATAGCATTTTCTTCAAGCTTTCGATTGCCTTTAAGCCTTGACACTCATGGTTTTCTACAAATCTTTCGTAGAAAAAAGCATATCTATCCAAGTAATTTTTTGTCTCTTGTGAATCAAAGCCTATACCCACTACTAAAACGACTCTTACAAACCCTAACTGACTGACTTTTTAAAGAACATCGTAAATGTGACCAGTAGATAAGGCAGAAAAAAGAAGAAGATAACACCCACCATAATTCCTATCTTACACAACTAAAAAAACATTACAAACCACTCCATCTTCCTTTTTGGTTGCACAAATCAAATAGCCCCCCAAAAAAGGGTACTTGAGCAACTAACCACCGAAACCCAAGAACAATTGACTAACCATGCATCAACGACATATTCGACGAATGAATTATAAGAAGAGACGCAGAAATGTTGGCAAATTCGTACGTGAGATTTTCAAAGACGACGACAAGATTTAATAGAGACTGACCGAAGAAACTAACCAGGATGTGTGATTTGAAAACAGTAAGAACACACCGAACGAACACCATGCAACCTAAATCCTTCTCCGATTCGATTGCA
>NW_020635353.1:0-1000 GCF_003573695.1 Papaver somniferum
GTTATCCTCTATTCCTTTGCTCGTAATCTCTGGTGCGGTCATGTTCATTGTTATAGCCAATATGGCTTCTCGTGGACAGGAAGCTTACTCACAAGCAGGCATTGTTGTTGAGCAAACTGTTGGATCAATTAGAACAGTACGAAACTGTTTCTCTGTAAATCATTTCCGTTGACCCTTTACTTGTTTATATAAGTGTAGCCAACACAATCCATGTACAGGTTGCATCATTTACCGGAGAGAATCGAGCTATCACTAAGTACGAAAATCTCATACACAGCTTCATTTCACATCCATAACTCCATTCCGAACTGCAATCCACGCCACTGCTTCAACTGCAATTCAAATCTCATACACCTCCTGTAGCTTCTGCACAGCTGCAATTCAACTCCAAGCATCATTCTCTGTAATGTTTTCAGCTGCTCATCCATACCAACTTAATGGCATCAGTTCCTTCTCATTCTCGCTTTGACAGCAAACAACACCCCTGCTCAAATGCCAGCAACCACCAACCTGTAAACTTAACATTCATCTAAAGCAGCTTCATTACCACCAACAACACCTGCAATTCAGTTCATAACTGCAATATTAGCACCAACAATTCCACCTGCAGTATCAATTCCAGTCACTTCTTCTTCTGAACTCAATTTCCGTAGCAACAGCATCATCATCTGCAACAATCATTTCTCTTGCCTGAACCCATTACTCCATCTACAGCTTCTCTCTGACTTGCTCATTCACTTGCAATCGCAGCTGCATCTCATCATAACCACACAGCTGTAGCTGCATTTCAGTACCAGCATCTGCACTTGCACTCCTAACAGCTGCATCTTCTCCAGCACCTCAAACACATTCCATTTGAGCTTCACTTCAACTGCAATATCCATGGCCAGAAACCACCTCAGACAGCATCACTACCAATCTGTAGCTTCATTTATCTCACTTGAACTGCAGCTGCAACCACTTCCTGTAGTTCAATTCTTGAAACTTCGCATCTCCTGCC
>NW_020635354.1:0-399 GCF_003573695.1 Papaver somniferum
GGACGGTTTTCCTGATGAACAATTGTTCTCTGTTTCCTAATCACCTTGGTATGCAAATATAGTGAATTATCTTGTTACTGGTTGAATGCCTCAACATTGGGGTAAGCAAGATCGTTTTAGGTTTTTAGCCTAGGTTAAGCATTTCTTTTGGGACGATCCTTATCTGTTTAAGTATTGTTCGGACCAGATTATTAGGAGATGTGTATCTGAGAGTGACCAGTCTAGTATTATCTCCTTTTGTCATGAACATGCATGTGGGGGTCATTTTAGTGCTAAGAAGACTGCTGCTAAGATTTTGCAGTGTGGATTTTACTGGCCTTCGTTATTTAATGATTCACATAATCATTGTGTTTCTTGTGAGCGTTGCCAGAGATAGGAACCATTTCCCGTAGATATATG
>NW_020635354.1:410-845 GCF_003573695.1 Papaver somniferum
TTTTGGTACTGTTCTTTAATTAGAAACATTGAGGACAATGTTAGATTTAAGTTTGGGGGTGGGGTAGAAATTTTTGTTACCTTTTCGTTGCAATAAATAAACTCCAGAGCCTAGAAATTTATTCCTATTAAGGATGGCACTAACCAATCTAAGTGGATGGACGCATTTTGGTTGTAGGAGTTGAGGAACCAATCTGACTATATGGCAGCATCTAAAGAGTCTATTCATAAAAGCACAGAGCTCAGGTGTTAGAAATAACATGATAGTTTCACCATATCTAGTTGAGTCCTTTTCACTTATGTTTTTTTTTTGTTTTTTTTTTAAACTATGTTTCTCTAAGTGATTAGGTGGGTCTCACGATTCAAGTTGTTACCAATGCTAGGGTGAATTAAAGTGATTGAGATACAAAAAAAAAAAAAAAAGAAATTGACCATC
>NW_020635354.1:856-1000 GCF_003573695.1 Papaver somniferum
AAGTGGGTTGAGGCGGTTCCGTGTAAAACGAATGACCACGGGGTCGTAGTCCAGTTTTTGAAAGAGAATATACTTACACGTTTTGGTACGCCGCGAGCTATAATTAGTGATGGAGGTTCACATTTTTGTAATAGACCGTTTGCT
>NW_020635355.1:0-162 GCF_003573695.1 Papaver somniferum
TTTCGAAGAGTCTCTTGATAATGAGAATTTCTACTCATATATTCTCGTAACATCATCTCAGGTGGCGTCTCCTAAAAAGGATTCATCACCGAGGAAACACAAACTACAGAGGAATTCTACACAATCACAAACAAGGCTGACTCGACCAAATCAAACCTATAA
>NW_020635355.1:173-443 GCF_003573695.1 Papaver somniferum
CAAGGCCGACTCGACTCCACCAAAACAAACCTAAAGATTTCTAGCAAACAAAAAGCATGATGGCTCCACTTAGATTGTTTCTAGACCAGCTTCTATCTTTCGAAAGGGAATTCGTTGCAATTTGAGCAAACCCCTCTGGAATCAATCCGAGTCAAAGTAAGTTGAATAGAGGCGAGGGAAGCTTAGTGGAGCTTTGATATCCAAGGCCTCACTGCTATCACAAGGCGACGCAGTCACGCATTCAACTCACAGAAACCATCATGAACTTTG
>NW_020635355.1:643-1000 GCF_003573695.1 Papaver somniferum
AAATAATGTCCCGATTGTCCAGTCCAAAGAAAAGAAAAAAAAATAAAAAATAATAATAATAATTACAAAAAAAAATGGAAAGTCTCTTAAAAAAAATAATTCTCTCTTTTTTCTTTTTCTCTTTTTTTTTTTTTTTTTTTTTTGCTTTGTCTTTTTTCCTTCTCTTTTAGCTTTAAGCTTTGATTCCAAGGTCTTTAGTATCCAACTTCAAACGTGTAATACAAAGACATACCAAAGAGACGTAAAAAGAACAAATGGAATAATAAAAACCTAAAAATTCTACCTAAACACAAATCCGCGTCGGCGGCGCCAAAATGATTTGTGATTTTTCGTGGGTTGTAGTAATGAGGTTCAAAC
>NW_020635356.1:0-247 GCF_003573695.1 Papaver somniferum
GTCAACAACCTGTGAATCTTGATGATGATGATGTGCATGAAGTTAATATGATTGAAGGATTAATACAAGATTCGTTGACTAACATTATATCCGTCGACCCCTTTCAAGCATGTATGGAGAATAACGCAGATTCCTATGATGATGCATACTGTAGTGACGTCCTATCTCTGCTCGAATCTGTACCTCAAATGGACGTCACTGAAAGAAGATATGAAGTGGAACCACCCTTACTCTCTGATTTCAAGCT
>NW_020635356.1:447-714 GCF_003573695.1 Papaver somniferum
ATAACGGAGTTTTAATTCTGCTTTCGCCGAAATCGGGTATTCTCTCTCCTTTTACTCTACTCAGCATGTCCCTTTCCATATGTTGCATTTTAATTCTTTCCATATTTTTAAACATTGAGGACAATGTTTAGTTCAGGTTTGGGGTATAGAGTAGATACCACGATAATATGCCATAATTGAAAACAAAACTCCATCTTTTTGAAAAAATTGAAAAATTCCAAAAAAATTGAAAAATTAAAAAAAATAATAATAAAAAATAATGGAGCT
>NW_020635357.1:0-483 GCF_003573695.1 Papaver somniferum
ATGGTTTTGATGTTTACTAAGTGAACGGCGTTTCCCATATCTGTCTGAAGGCCTCCGCCAAAATGAACCTATCCTAATGGATTGAGATACTAGTCTGACTAATATCAACACACTGGCATATACAAGGGTACCAGTGGTCGATAACCTAACTCTAGGTCAACACAACTGGCATATACAAGGGTACCAGTGGTCGACTTTATTGAATTTATTCCTTTTGGTCAAATGGTCTGGTCTCAAATTTTTTTTTTTTTTCATCTCTTTTTTTTTTCAACTTTTTTTTTTTCTTTTTTTTTTTTTCATGGTATCTCAATCACTCTAATTCACCCTAGCATTGGTAACAACTTGAATCGTGGGCCCCACCCATCACTTAGAGAAACATAGTTTAAAAACAAAATAAAATAAAAATAGAAGTGAAAAGGACTCAACGAGATATGGTGAAACTATCATGTTATTTCTAACACCTGAGCTCTGTGCTTTTATGAA
>NW_020635357.1:683-1000 GCF_003573695.1 Papaver somniferum
AGTGACTATGTCCAGCTAATCTCTCTAGCATCTGGTCGATGAAGGGAAGGGGAAAGTGGTCCTTCCTAGTGACCTTGTTCAATTTCCTATAGTCAATACAAACACGCCAACCTGTGGTCATCCGGGTCGGGATTAACTCATTGTTATTATTCTGGACTACAGTAATACCAGATTTCTTGGGAACAACCTGAACGGGGCTGACCCACTTACTGTCTGAAATAGGGTAGATAATTTCTGCATCTAATAGCTTAAGAACCTCAGTTCGAACTACTTCTTTCATATTGGGGTTTAGTCGACGTTGCATCTCCCTAGAAGGT
>NW_020635358.1:0-180 GCF_003573695.1 Papaver somniferum
GAATAAAACAGGGCAAGGAAGATATTCACGGGTTTCTGTTATTTATCTTTGGAAGATTTTGCGCATTAATGGGAGAAGATATTCTGTCAGACTTGGTTTTATTCTCACAGGAAGTTTGGAAAGTTTAACAACCAACAAAAGACGCGTGAAGGAGGCAAGAAAGGGAAGAAAATATCTCGA
>NW_020635358.1:191-538 GCF_003573695.1 Papaver somniferum
CACTTGGTTTTATTCTCACAGGAAGTTTGGAAAGTTTAACAACCAACAAAAGACGCGTGAAGGAGGCAAGTAAGGGAAGAAAATATCTCGAAGATATATTCTTTTACTGCCGAGTAATAGAAGAATTTTTGGAGTGATTGATCGATATTTCTTGGTTCTGCTGGTTATGTAAAGAGTATTGCTATTTCATAGAACGGCCTCGAGAGTTGGGAGAGTTTGTAACGCCTGTTTAACGGTTTATGTTATTTTTCTCCTTTTCTTCATTGTAAACACCATTTGAGCTATATAAAAAATATTTTGAGAGTGTCTACATCATGAGTAGCTAAACCCCAACACTGGGACGACGG
>NW_020635358.1:738-1000 GCF_003573695.1 Papaver somniferum
CTTACCGTCTTTAGATTGATCATGCCTTAGTATACTATGATTGATTTGTTAGGTCATGTTATCATAGTCGTTGCTCTTACACCTAGGTCAACATGGTTTCCATTTCAGTTGATAGTCAAACCTGTGGTCTAGAATCTGCAATAAAGAAAGATAAGTTGCTTCCATAATATTTCGACGCGAACTTAAAAAGGATATCATGTTTATATCTGCACAGTGTACGAGTTTGTCAAGGTGTATATGATGCTTCCCTCATAAAAGCATG
>NW_020635359.1:0-586 GCF_003573695.1 Papaver somniferum
GAATTTGGTAATGAATGCAAATTATCAACGAATTATAAATGAACAACAATAGACCACATAGTCATTACACAATATAAGAATGCAGAGCAGCACCTGTTGATTCATCAAGACGGTAGGGCATCGATTCAAAATAAATCGAAGTCCCAGATACCCGTCTTTTAGGAGTCATAAATCCATGTGACAAGTGACCTCCATGAGGAAGATCCAGACCCTGTGCCAGTTACATGAACAAATTAATACAGCCCCATATTTTGAAAGGAGAGTTGATTACATCCCTTAGGGGTTCAAAACTGATTTCAAAAAATTGGAGAGAAAGAGAAAGAGGCCTCAACTTACCATAATACGGTCATGTGGGTTGAGAAGTGCAGTGTAAACTTCAAAGTTAGCAGGAGAACCAGACAGTGGTTGGACATTAACTCCCCATTTCTTTGGGTCTAAGTGAAATGCAGCCAAAGCCCTTTGTTGACAAAGTGTCTCTAGCTCATCAATGTACTCATTGCCACCATAGTACCTACATTGCAGAATGAAATGATCAAATGCATTTCAATACAAATACAGGGAAAAAATACAACATTAAGCACCATCT
>NW_020635359.1:597-1476 GCF_003573695.1 Papaver somniferum
ATTGCAGAATGAAATAATCAAATGCATTTAAATACAAATACAGGGAAAAAATACCATCTTTACCTTTTACCATGAAGCCCTTCTGAATACTTGTTTGTGAGACAAGAACCCACAGCTTCCATCACTGCACGAGATGTAAAATTCTCTGAAGCAATGAGCTCCAAGATGTTAAACTGACGATTCTTCTCACTATCAACTATTGAACGTACTTCAGGGTCTTCCTAACTTGAGAAGGTAATCTATCCGCAGTAGTAGTACCCAACTTGGGAAAAAAAGTTGAAGAAACTTTAGTAAAAAGATTGGGTTGTTGTACAGCAGCACCCATTATTGCAGCTCCACTGTATGCCTGCATCTTCTTCACTTCTCCTTAAACATAACAAGGAACACTTCCTATCAGTATGCGATATATGTACTGAAGATTCATGAACTACAAATCAACAGTATGACAACAACAGGTGACAGATCTATGAAAAATAAGAGAATCGAAAGACATATTACAGTATTTCACATAAGTACTGAAGGGTAAGACTAAAAAAGGAGCAAAAACACAGCAAATAGCACTTCCTATCAGTATTATACATACATACTCATGGATCGAACCAAAAAAATTGGAAAAACTTCAAATAAAACAAAATTAGAAGAGTTTTGTATCAGTACGCCATATATGTACTGTCAATTCATACACGAAAAACAACTGTAACAAACCTAAAAACCATAAAAGCGTCAATCAAATCGATTTGATTTTCAGAATACAATCAAAAAAACAAATCAAAAGAAGAAAACCGAACAAAATAATCAAACAAGATGATTAGAAAGCATACCTGGAAACAGAAAACAAATATTCTCCTCGTAAATCATAAGAATTTTATATTAGTACAC
>NW_020635359.1:1487-2000 GCF_003573695.1 Papaver somniferum
ATCAAACAAGATGATTAGAAAGCATACCTGGAAACAGAAAACAAATATTCTCCTCGTAAATCATAAGAATTTTATATTAGTAAACCAAATATGTATTGTCAATTCATACACAAAAACAAACTGTAAAAAACCTGAAAACATAAAAACGTCAGGAAAATCGATTTCATCTTCATAATACAATCAACAGAAGAAAAACGAAAAAAATAATCAAAGAAGATGATAAGAAAACATACATGGAAACACAACAAATATTCTTGTCGTAAGTCATAACGATGCATCTTCTTCTTCTTCTTCATTCAAAATAAGCTAGGTTTCTGTCAATATAGGATATACATACTGTTGTTTCATACAAAAAAACAAATCTAAAAACAACAAAATGGAACTAGTTAGATCAAATCTAATAACGAAATGAACCAAAAACGTGATTATTCATCTAGATCTAGTAAATAATCAAGAAATCAAACATGGAACTAGTTAGATCAAATCTAATAACGAAATGAACCAAAAACGTGA
>NW_020635360.1:0-400 GCF_003573695.1 Papaver somniferum
ATTTTGAGATAAAACCTAGTATTCTTCAGATGATCCCTATATTCTTAGGAAAAGATGATGAGAACCCTTATTTCCATATTAGGGACTTTGAGGAAATCTGTGGGACAATTAGAATAAAAGACCTTACTGATGAAGTCTTGAAACTTAAGATGTTTCCCTTTTCTTTGAGAGACAAAGCCAAGACCTGGCTGAACAACCTACCATCTGAATCCATTGAAACATGGCAGGAACTTATTACTGCTTTCTATATGAAGTTCTAACCTAAGCACAAAACTGCAGCTGTTAGGCAGAAAATTAGTGCTAGTGTGCAACAAGAGGGAGAGTCTCTTTATAGGTTTTTAGAGCGATTCAATGATCTCCTATCTCAGTGTCCTCACCATGGATTTGATAATATGAAACT
>NW_020635360.1:600-984 GCF_003573695.1 Papaver somniferum
TGTCGAAATGGTATTATGAATCTATCTTTTGGTAATATGACTATTGAGTTGAATATTTTTAATGTCAATAAGCTACATTCTGAGCTAGATGACACGTGCATTGAAGAGGTCAACATGATAGGAACCTTAGTTCCGAAGTCTGTACCAAACATCGAATCAGAAGATCCATTAGAGAGTTGTCTAGCCCGTTTTAGCATGGATTTCGACGATGATAGCAACATTGAACAAGTAAGTGCTCTGTTGGATTCTATTCTTATGTTAGATACCGATAGATGGAAATCTAGGTTTGAACCATTACTAGCTACCGAATCTACCTTAAGCCCTTATTTCGAAGAGCCTAAAGATCCTCCTAAGTTGGACCCCAATTATGCATTTGTAGGCCCA
>NW_020635361.1:0-400 GCF_003573695.1 Papaver somniferum
TGCAAACGGGTATGCGTACTAAAACCCCTGGATTTTGATTTTAAATGATGGTATGCATACCTGGTAGGTGTACCATGAAGTAACATCCTGAACTACTATTTTCAAACCTAAACGTTTAAGATTCTTAAACACATATCAAGTTAGGTAGAAATGAACAATAATAAAGGTACATGAGTACTCTAAGAAAATAAAAACAAAATTATTTCTCAAGTTTATAGAAATACCTTTTTAGGAGAATCCAGACGAATTCTACAGCCTTACCGATCATAATATGTGTACCCCAATTCTTGTGCTTCCCTCACCGTATACAAAGTAGGGCATTCCTTGGTGAGGATGCACTTGCGATACAATCAAGTTGTGTTAGGGTGAACAATGTCTTACTCACCACAAGTGACCTTTG
>NW_020635361.1:411-1000 GCF_003573695.1 Papaver somniferum
CCTTGGTGAGGATGCACTTACAACACAATCAAGTTGTGTTAGGGTGAACAATGTCTTACTCACCACAAGTGACCTTTGGATTATCATGAAAGAGATCGCTTTTAGAACCTTTCACATCCAATTCCATTTTTCCAAAAAACTTGTTAAGTTCCAACATCATGGATAGTCATGGAATTTTTTGGAAGTTCATTCCTTTTCACACTCAAAGAATCATTGGCTTTCCTTGGAACCCACTTCTGAGTGTGTTTTAAGAACAACCGAAACCTTCTTCCCGTTACTCTCTTCAAGATTTCTATGAAGAGAATTGGATTGACTATTCTTTTACAAGTTAGTCTTTCTCCAATTCGGAGCATCAGATCTTGTCTTAGTCTTTACGAAGTTATCCTTTTGATAACCATTACGATTGTGAAAAGGATTCGTATGAAGTTTATAATCAAATCTAGGTTTATCACAACACTGATTCATTTTCCTAAAGGTTGAACAGTTACAACCTGTAATGTTTAGGGGATTAGTCTTAACATATGATCTTGGCTTCAAAACTTCTTGTGATGCCCAAACAAGAACATCATGAAGTTTCTCATTCCTTATA
>NW_020635362.1:0-543 GCF_003573695.1 Papaver somniferum
GGGCAAGGTGAGGATTGTGCACTGATTTCAGTGCACAACAGCTACAAATTGCAGGAATTTAAACAAGAAAAACAGGCAAGGAGAATAACTGATCAGGAAGCAAAATAGAACTGAATAGAGGTGACTGCAAAGGGATTGGTGGTTAAGCCAAGGCTTAGGATCCACCTTGTGTCCTAATCAAANNNNCCCCCCAATTATCAGTTTAGGGTTCACAGCCCCTTTTCCCCAAAAACAGAAAATTAGGTAAATTTGGTTTACCTAATTTTGATGAGATACTCACTCCATCTCGTCGACCCACTCTCCAATTAATTCTTCTCGTTCATCTCCTGCTCCAATTGCTGCTCTAACATCAACTTATATCTTCAATTTCTCACCTAGGGTTTCAGTGATGAGAGATGAGAAATTGAGGAGATTAGTTGATGAAAAAAGAGGTAAAACGTGATAGTGATGATGGGTTTTTGGTTATAGGTAGAGTAGAGTGATTTGGTGGCGTAGATGGTGGAGTGATTTGGGGAGAAGATGGTGGTGATGGAGACGGACATG
>NW_020635362.1:743-1396 GCF_003573695.1 Papaver somniferum
GATTGAGGTTACTAAGCCCAGCTCAGTTGGTTCAAGCCCAGCAGCAAAGGTTGCACAAGCCCGGCAGCAACAGAAATAGGCGAGCCCAGTTGGCTTGGCAGCAGCAGCAGCAGCAGCAACAACAGCAGCAGGCTTTGGCTTAGCAGCAGCAGCAGCAACAGCAACAACAGCTCAGGTAACAGCAGATGGCAGCACCACTCCCCGGCAGCGGCGCCAAAAACTTGGTGTGACAGGCAAAGAAGCACAGAAGCTTGCAAGTATACAAGGCCAAGTTATGATATAGAAGGTAAGCAGGGGAAAGTCCACAGGGAGTGGGAGCAAACTAGAGAGAAACCTAAGCTAACAATGGAGACAGGGCACTATGGCAGTGAGCGAAGCAAGGTAATGTGGCAGATTCAAAGAACTAAAACAGTTACACAACAAAGCAGCACAGCAGAATAACAATAGCAAGGAACCAAGGCTATAAGCCAAGGGCAAGGTGAGGATTGTGCACTGATTTCAGTGCACAACAGCTACAAATTGCAGGAATTTAAACAAGAAAAACAGGCAAGGAGAATAACTGATCAGGAAGCAAAATAGAACTGAATAGAGGTGACTGCAAAGGGATTGGTGGTTAAGCCAAGGCTTAGGATCCACCTTGTGTCCTAATCAAA
>NW_020635362.1:1596-2000 GCF_003573695.1 Papaver somniferum
AAAAATATTTATTCTTGAAAACAATGAAAATACAGAATATGGGATAAAATGTAGAATTAATGCACAAAAGATGAGTTAAAATGCCAACAAAAAGGGATAAATATATACAATATTTGGCACTCATCATGACCCTAACTGCATTTTCTTGGTTGGGATATTTTGTGCTCTCCCAAGTCTGAGAGAGTTTTAGGGTTTAGGAAAGCTGACCTGAATAATTTGGCTATGGCTATAAATGTTTGGAAGTTTATTGAGAACCCTAATTGTCTGTTGGGTATTGTTCTGAAAGCTAAATATTTTTCTAAAACTGATTTTTTAAATGCTAAGTGCCCTACTAGCTGCTCCTGGACTTGGAAATATTTGCGTACTGTAAAATACCTTATTAAACCTTTTATCTCTTGGATTGT
>NW_020635363.1:0-299 GCF_003573695.1 Papaver somniferum
AACAAGTTCACTTCTCGAAGTTTGCGAATTCGTGTGTGTTTAGGAGTTTATGAGAATATTCCCATGGAATCTTATCCGGAAACTGCTAAAGATTTATCGTTCTTGCGAAGTTTTAGTCCAATAGTAGCCCACTCCTTGCCAGGTTTCGATCTACGAACAAGTTCACTTCTCGAAGTTTGCGACTTCGTGTGTGTTTAGGGGTTTATAAGAATATTCCCAAGGAATCTTATCCAGAACTTCCGCTCCTGGCCAGGTTTACATCTCTGAACAAGTTCACTTTTCGAAGTTTGCGAATTCGT
>NW_020635364.1:0-147 GCF_003573695.1 Papaver somniferum
GTTGTGAGATGGGGAAAATAACTAGGCTAGGGAGATGGGTTTGAGGTGGTGTCGGGGTATGGAGATGGTAGTGAGGCAGAGGGTGGCAGTGGACATGGAAGAGAGGCAGGAGCAGAGCTCGACTGCAACTGTCGGGGGAAGAAGAAA
>NW_020635364.1:201-473 GCF_003573695.1 Papaver somniferum
AGATGGTAGGTGGATCCAACGGCGATACGGAGGTAAGCGTGGAGCGACCGTCGGATGAAGGGATGTAGCAAAACGGACGACCCAAGATGGAGATGGGCGTTGCGATGTAAAGCGGGGGCTTCACAGTTTGATGTGCGATGATGGAGCGACTGTAGGATGCTGAAATGCTTCGATCTGACGGCTGAAATCCGAGACGGGCTTGGATAGTGGAAATGTGTTTGAGTAAGGGTTTTGGTCCTTGGGTATGCCAAGCCCATATCTTCTTTAAGGAC
>NW_020635364.1:673-1000 GCF_003573695.1 Papaver somniferum
CCATGCCAGCCGCAGCACCGTGCCAATGGCATGCCATGTCAACCACATCTTCGCGCCAAAGGCATGCTAACCATGCCAGCCGCACCACCGTGCCAATGGCATGCCATGCCAGCCATATCTCCGCGCCAAAGGCATGCCAGCCGCACCACCGTGCCAATGGCATGCCATGCCAGCCACATCTCCGCGCCAAAGGCATGCCAACCATGCCATCCGCACCACCGTGCCAACGGCATGCCATGCCAGCCACATCTCCGCGCCAAAGGCATGCCAACCATGCCAGCCGCACCATCGTGCCAATGGCATGCCATGCCAGGCACATCTCCGTGC
>NW_020635365.1:0-375 GCF_003573695.1 Papaver somniferum
ATTGACAGTGAAATTAAATTAACATTGAGAATTAAATTAACCTAATTAGGGGGTATCTCGGCTAACCAAGAACAACCTTTAACATCCTACATCACTTCCCTTTTATAGCTTTTACAAAACCCTAAATTTCTACAAACCCTAATTTGAAAATCCCCAAATCAGCAGGATTAGGGTTTCGAGAATAACTAAAATTAACTCACCCTCTGATGCAAATAGACTCGACCCATGCTTCTTCTGACCTTCCTGCTCCTCTCTCATGCTTCAATTGACGCCTCTGCTGCTCTAATTGTTCCCTAGTTCGAGTTATTTTACTCACCCCAAAACCTAGGGTTTCAGTGGTTGTGAGATGGGGAAAATAACTAGGCTAGGGAGATG
>NW_020635365.1:386-1000 GCF_003573695.1 Papaver somniferum
CGACTGCAACTGTCGGGGGAAGAAGAAATATTTTTGGGAAAAAATATTTGGGGAAGAAGAACTTGTTTGGGTGAAGTCGATGGTTTTGGATGCTAGGGTGTTGAGCGGTGTAGCGAACTTTGATGATCTGCGACAAGGAGCGATGGATGGGAAGATGGTAGGTGGATCCAACGGCGATACGGAGGTAAGCGTGGAGCGACCGTCGGATGAAGGGATGTAGCAAAACGGACGACCCAAGATGGAGATGGGCGTTGCGATGTAAAGCGGGGGCTTCGGAGTTTGATGTGCGATGATGGAGCGACCGTAGGATGCTGAAATGCTTCGATCTGACGGCTGAAATCCGAGATGGGCTTGGATAGTGGAAATGTGTTTGAGTAAGGGTTTTGGTCCTTGGGTATGCCAAGCCCATATCTTCTTTAAGGACAATTCTTCTTCTTCAATCCCACTTCTAGCCTTTTGGTCTTGTGCACAACATTCTTCGCGGCTTCCTTGTGTAATTCCTCCCGGCTTTTCACTACTTTTCTGCTCTTTTCCGCTCTGCTATTCATCCAAACTTTATTTATTACCTAAAAATGCAAAATTAAGTAAGAAAAATATTTATTCTTGAAAACAAT
>NW_020635366.1:0-462 GCF_003573695.1 Papaver somniferum
CCTTTGTCCGACTCATATCACTTGGTTGAATAGAGTTGATACCAAACAGATTTCTTGTTCCTTTACTGTTTGGAATACGAACCAAAGGGATTGAACCAAGTACGTGACTTATTTATAAGTTGGAGGCGTGGGAATACAGGCGGAACTAGTTGAACTATAGGGTTAGTTACTTGGTCTCAACTATACGAAGTCAGTGTAATTTTGTGTAGCGGCTTAATCCTGAGAGTATTCAATTCTGGATTAGGTCCCGGTGTTTTTCTGCATTTGCAGTTTTTCTCGTCAACAAAATCTTGCTGTGTCATTTACTTTTATTTTCCGCATTATAGTTGTTTTATTATAATTAAAGTAAATTACACAAACGTTAATTCCTATTTACTTGATAAGCAATCCTATTGTGTTTGGTTAAGTCCGAACCTTTGTATCAAGTAAACATACTTCGTTGTTGTATTGTCTCGATCTCGT
>NW_020635366.1:473-1000 GCF_003573695.1 Papaver somniferum
ATAAGCAATCCTATTGTGTTTGGTTAAGTTCGAACCCTTGTATCAAGTAAACATACTTCGTTGTTGTATTGTCTCGATCTCGTATCCATAGACGATCACACGAAGTGTGAACCGATTAGTTGTATTGTCTCGACTCAATCCATAGACAATCACTTTCGGAGAAAGGACTTATAGGTAGGAAAAGTTTTAGCTTGAGGTATATTTGGGTACCCTCGCCTTTTCAGCGCTACCTACTAGAGTGATGCTGCGACAAAGAGGTATGAATATTGATTATGATATTTGTTTGTTCCACAATGGAGAAAGAGAGACAGTAGAGCATATGTTTATGCACTGCCCATATGCTTTTAAAATATAGAATTACTTCATTAAAGCTTTTAATATATCTTGGCATATGCCAAGAACCTTGCTTGAGCTATTCAATGCATGGTCTTGTAATGTGCTTCATGGGAGAGGTAGAGAAGTATGGTGTATTATCATTTACGAAGTGTGCTGGCTATTGTGGAAGGAAAGACTTAGTCGGGTTTATG
>NW_020635367.1:0-614 GCF_003573695.1 Papaver somniferum
GTTGTCCATATAAATAATCTACCCACAGCGATATAGATGGACAAAGTCTGCGCACCTCAAGGAGCATAGCAGTGTGGTCAAAAAGGTTGAAAGCATTGGTGAAGTCTACAGTTAGCATAGTAAGGCTAGTATTTGTGTGATGCTTACTAACAAAACTGTTCACAGCATGTAGGATTGCTTCCGCGCCTCCTGAAACACCCACTCCAAAGTTCCTGCAAGTAGGCTACCATGTCTTTGCCAACTCCCTTCATTGCTACTTTGGATACAAGACGCCGCCAAATCGTCACATCAGAAATAGGACAAATGCTTTTGTCTGGCTTTAGGAGAGGAGTTAAAGGTGCTGAAGCAATGAACTCCGCCAGAATGAGTGGGCATTTTCCACTCAACCATAAATTGACAACCCTTGTTATTGTCGTAACTAGGTCAGTAGATACAGAAGAACCTTCCCCACAAAAGGCATCCAACAAGTGTTGTCCCCGGAGGCCATCCCGTCCGCACGTAGTTCCCTGGGAGAACGATTTAATGCAGCTTAAGATAGTGCCAACTTCAGCCAGTAAAGGTGTTTCATTCAACGGGATAATTGGTTTTTGTGTGTGTGTGTGGGGTGGGGGGGG
>NW_020635367.1:695-1000 GCF_003573695.1 Papaver somniferum
GGGGGGGGGGGGGGGGGGGGGGGGGGGGGTGGTGGTGCATGTATGGGTGTTTATCTTCAAGGGATTTCATTGTATCTGCATTATATTGCGCTACTCCTGAAGAGCTGGGGGCTTTAACTGCAGCAGTGAAGTGACCAGCTACCACTTTTCGCAAGCATGCAGAAACATTGGTGCGCCTGCTGTCAGCTTCCTCAAGCTTAACCCCCTCCCCACCCCCACCCCCAGTTCGCTGTACCTGCAGTACCTCTCTAACCAGCTTCTGGACTCCCCCATTTTCACTCCAAGTTGTCAAAGAACTTAATATT
>NW_020635368.1:0-251 GCF_003573695.1 Papaver somniferum
TATAGAGTAGATACCATGATAATTTGCCATAATTGAAAACAAAAAAAACTCCATCTTTTTGAAAAAAATTGAAAAATTCCAAAAAAAAAAAAATTAAAAAATCAAAATTTAAAAAAAAATTAAAAAATTTATAAAAATGGAGCTCATTTACCTTGAAATGTTGACTCTTGTGCAAATATGTATTTTTTATTAGGAGTCTTAGTCTAGATATTTAGGCACCCTGATTCTAGCACAATTCACATAGTGATAAG
>NW_020635368.1:451-752 GCF_003573695.1 Papaver somniferum
TCACTGTGGTATCTTAACATCACAATCTTTACTTGTTTCACACACTGCCACAATCTTCTTATTTCACCATTTCCACCTCACTGTTCACTGCCCCTAGGAACAAGTTATCAAAGGAAGCAAGAAACCAGAAAAATAGCACTTGCACCCCCTTGTCCCTGTGGAACTGACCTGTGCTTGCCCTGTGTTGCTTGCCGACACTGTGCACTTGTAGTTAGAATTTTTAGGATCATTTCTAGTCCTACCAAGTTTTTGGCGCCGCTGCCGGGGACTCGGTTGCGGCGCAATTGCTCTTTCTTTCTTT
>NW_020635368.1:763-1000 GCF_003573695.1 Papaver somniferum
TTGCTACATGCACCATTCTGGATAAATTTCATATTAATATACTGAGTTGATCAATACATATTGTAAGTGAAGAGACCTGGTCTCTAGCCACTTTTAAATGGCTCTGTTTCTTACAGAATGAAAGCACATTAAGCACAGGGTTTCACAATTTTAGACCTGAACTAAAAACCACCATCAACAAGTTTATAAAGATACAAGGTAACTCCTACAATATTCCACAACCACACTCCCCACAAA
>NW_020635369.1:0-353 GCF_003573695.1 Papaver somniferum
TTTGTTAACGAGGAAACCGCAAATGCAAAAAAAAAAACCCGGGACCTTGTCCATAATTGAGTACTCTCAGGATTAAGCGGCTGGTGGGCCCGGAGGTGTGTGAAAATTAAGCGCAATAAAAACAGGCCTACAGTAATACCGCAAGTGCACGGTCGTCAGTTGTACCTCGTGCAAGTACGGGTCGATCCACAGAGACTGGGTGTGTTTTGGAGTTTTCTAGCTATTTTGGACTCTAAATTGCTATTGTTGGGCTTTGGGTACCAATGGATTTTGGTAACCAATGGGTTATGATTGTGCTTTGGGCCTTTGAGTTCTTTGGGAATGAACTGGGCTTTAGCTTTAGCCTATCAGTA
>NW_020635369.1:553-924 GCF_003573695.1 Papaver somniferum
ATGAGCTATTTATACTTCAAAAGCCCTAATAATTTACAAACCCTAAAATTAAAATTAGGTATTTTCAATTCCGAAATTGCTCACCAAATCCGCTGAATTGGTGGTGACCCATGCCTCTTCTCTTCTCTCTCGATCCTTCCCTTCCCTCAATTTCAATCTATAGCCTCATCTATTTCATCAACTCTTCACGCGAGAAAAAGGGGTGATGGGCTGATGTAATAGATGGCTAGAGAGTAGGGGGATGTATAGGTGATTGAGACAAAGGAGTTGGTGGTAGAGATGGTGGTGACAGGAGCGATGGATGATGGAGTTGCAGTCGGGAAAGGTGGTAGCAGGTCGGGAGAAAGAAGAAGAAAGAAGGAGGAGAAATG
>NW_020635370.1:0-406 GCF_003573695.1 Papaver somniferum
TCTAACATTGACAACAAGATTGAGATACAAAAAACTTGTGATTTCGACCGAGCGATGCTCTCCCAAGAAGTATCACAAAAATCAGAACCAAAAATAAAAATATTTAAGTTTTCAGTCTTCAATTTCAATCTTCAAAGTAACTCATCTCAGGCGGCTGTAATAGATGTTTGAGTTCTCGATTCTCTCGTATCTCATCTCTGGTATAAAAAACACCATCCGCTGGGAGAGGGGCCTGCGGATGTTCATCCTCATCATTAGGATATTTATTGCTTATAATGGAGAGAACCAGTCAGGCGGAGACGTGAAAAAAAAAGAGAAATAGAGGGTAGAAGATAGACTAAAGGAATATGATTCAATGTATATATATATATATATATATATATATATATATATATATATATATATA
>NW_020635370.1:417-1000 GCF_003573695.1 Papaver somniferum
AATGACATATAAAGGGAATGGAAACACCAACCATCTTAGGTGACTGTTAATCAAACTATATGCATGGTCAAACAATCAGGGGTATAATCTAATATTGGTCCATGAAAATAAATAGTCTTAGATAAAGGAAGGTGACCTAAACGCATGGGGGTCACCTCCCTTTAAACTGGAGACTTGTGTACTAACCTCAACCTCTTTCAAGCCCAAAATCCTAAGGAAAAGTGGTTTTACTTCTTAGTCATCTTGAATTCCCTAATCAAGAATGACTTGAGGAAGAGGAAAATGGTAATTTGATAATATACTAAACTAAGGATTGTAGATGGTGAAATTTGGATAAGGGGAAAAAGCGTCATCTCAAGACCGTAGGAAAAATTCAAATCTCACGAGAGAGGATAAGCCCTTCGCCCTCAAGGCATTCTTAGCCATGATTTCTAGTATACGTCCCCGCGAGACACTACAGGTCGTGATGCCGTGACTCCTAGCGCACATCCTCAACGAGATATTGTTGGTCATGTAGGTTTTGTAGAGCGTAAAACGCCCCCGACAGACTTATGAACCAGAACAACCACAATTCCAGCATGTC
>NW_020635371.1:0-259 GCF_003573695.1 Papaver somniferum
TCTGATCTCGTAAGAAATGGAAAACGGATGATTAAATGGGAGGAGGTGCTAACCGGTAACGCCTGGAATTGATGTTCCATAAAAGAAAGCGTTTTACCATTACTCCCTGTTTTTTACTAACCGCCTCATCCTTATGACACTGTATTGTAACGGGCGTAGTGTATGCCGCACGCTGTAAACCGCCAAACCAATACCCAATGAGCATCCCCCAGTTTGTGACATGTGTTGATGTCTCGAGTGTTTTCGTGGAAAACATGTA
>NW_020635371.1:270-465 GCF_003573695.1 Papaver somniferum
GCGACAGTGGTATAGGTAGGATTTCCTTAGTTTTGTTTTACTTGAGGACTTGGGAGACTTGTCGGCTCGGTGGTGTGATGAGTGCCAAATATTGTATATATTTATCCCTTTTTGTTGGCATTTAACTCATCTTTTGTGCATTAATTCTACATTTTATCCCATATTCTGTATTTTCATTGTTTTCAAGAATGAATA
>NW_020635371.1:665-1000 GCF_003573695.1 Papaver somniferum
CGGCATGCCATTGGCACATTTGGCATGGTCGGCATGCCTTGGCGCGGTTTAGGCGTGGCCAAAACTAGAGTTTTGGCATTGGGCCAAAGGTTACCATGCGTTGACTGGCGACCTTGGACGGCTAAGATCTGCATCTCAGATGGAAGGGTGGTCGTTGATTGTTGCAACCCTTCGTTTTGGTAGCCAGCGGCATGTAGCGGGGCCGACATGTCTTTGGCATGGAATCGTGGATGACATGGTTTTCCATTGGCACGGTGGCGCGGCTGGCATGCCTTGGCACGGAGGTGTGGCTGGCACGGCATGCCATTGGCACATTTGGTGTGGCTGGCATGGTT
>NW_020635372.1:0-379 GCF_003573695.1 Papaver somniferum
TCCAAGAATCGAGTAGAAATTTCATGCAGGCGTGATTGATTTCTCCCGCCATTTTCAAATTCAAATCGTGAAAAGGTGTCCCCTTAGCAAACAGTGGTGTCCCCTTAGGAATTTGGGCTGAAATAGTAATTCTTGGGTTGAAATAGTAATTTTTCTGGTTTCCTCCGGTACATTTCTGGGACGTTGCCGGTACATTTCTGGAGTGCCTTTAGTACTTTTCTCCGGGGTGTAAATCATCACTTTTTGAGCAACTCTTTCCATACAAGGGTATTTTCTCCAAAAACACCTAAACAAACATAAAAACACAATATTAGTACAAAAATAGAGTTCCAACAATACAGGCATTGAGGACAAATTAGACACAAAAATGTGTCTATCA
>NW_020635372.1:443-1000 GCF_003573695.1 Papaver somniferum
TACGGTAAGCCCATAAGGCATCAGTAAGCCTCGACGACCAGTCTTTCCTGTTTGGATTAACTGTTTTCTCTAGAATACGTTCAATTTCCCTATTGGAAACCTCTACCTGACCACTAGTCTGAGGGTGATATGGAGTTGCTACTTTATGGGTAATACTGTATTGTTTCATTAAAAGAGAAAACGGTCTATTACAAAAGTGTGAACCTCCATCACTAATTATAGCTCGCGGCGTACCAAAACGTGTAAGTATATTATCTTTCAAAAACTGGACTATGACCCTGTGGTCATTCGTTTTACACGGAACCGCATCAACCCACTTAGACACATAGTCTACAGCGACAAGTATGTAAAGATAACCAAACGAAATAGGAAATGGACCCATAAAATCAATGCCCCACACATCAAAGACCTCAATTACTAAAATAGGGTTCAAAGGCATCATATTTCTACGGGAAATGGTTTCTAACTTCTGGCAATGCTCACAAGACACACAATGACTATGGGAATCTTTAAACAATGAAGGTCAGTAAAATCCACACTGCAAAATCTTAGCAGCA
>NW_020635373.1:0-691 GCF_003573695.1 Papaver somniferum
AGAGTTACAAATTGCCAAGGATCTATGAAGTTCGAGAGTTTATCATCAATAGTTGAATACGAAGACGAAGATCAAGAAGATAAAGACGAGGAGCGGAAGACGTTTCTATTGGATGTCGTGAGAGTGGTGTTATCATCATTGCAATCGGATGTGAAGGTGAGTAAGTAATCTCATCCTCGATAATATTGGTTGATTTCCTTTCTTAGAGGTCGTCAGAAAAATGGTTTTTCAAAACGATAAAAGATGTGGTTTTTTTTTAAATATTTCGGAAGTTGTCCTTCCCACCATTCAACGTGTTGCAGGAATTCTCTCTTTATTCCTACCTGCACACATGTGAGAACCATAAAAGTACGTCTTTTGAGTGTAATTTCATAAAACCCTTTTTGGTGAGGCAGAAGTCGAGGCGAAATGCTTATTGATCGCTTCTCAAACACGCATTCTCTCATATGGTATGGTTATTTCTAACTCAACATTTAAGAATGAGGATATGTTATTTGGTATTTCTAACTTCTTATTACTAGCATGCAGAAACTCTATGTCCTCATAACTCTTTGGATGCTTGGGACGCTGGAACGCTTTGAAGTTGTAAGTTTTAGTTTGATTTGCTTGAGGACTAGCAAAGTCTAAGTGTGGGGGAATTTGATAGGGTGTAGAATACATCCTATTTATTATCTATTGTTTATGCTTTCTC
>NW_020635373.1:702-1000 GCF_003573695.1 Papaver somniferum
GGTGGGGGAATTTGATAGGTGTCTAAAACACCTAATTTACTATGTAGTAGTTATGCTTTCTTTGCTATTTTTTTCTTGTGAATTTTGTATTTTACGTTTGTTTTGAGTTTTATAGGTACTTTGGAGTCATACGGAGAAAATAAGAAGAAATCATCCTAAATTGAGGGATAAAGGCGAAGTTTTCATTTCATTGGCAAACACTATTTGGATCCCGGTAAAAGGTTAAGGGGCAACTCTATTTGGGGGAGTATTAGACACAAACCACTGTTGGCTGAGGGCACTCATATGGGGTGGTTCT
>NW_020635374.1:0-263 GCF_003573695.1 Papaver somniferum
TTAAAAAAAAAAAAAAAAAAAAAAAAAATTCTTGTGCTCCCAATTTTTAAAACCAAATTTCTACTTTGCTCCCATTTTTAAACCAAATTTTCTCTTTCAAATATATCCCATTAAAAACCAAACTTTTGAAAACCCATTAAAACCAAATAGTGGGCTTTGTGTCTTTTCAAAATGGGCCAACCTCGTGCTCTCTATGAATACATGTATCCGTCAATAGAAATTCCATTATCATGTATTGTATTACCTCAAACCAATAACCCTTT
>NW_020635375.1:0-608 GCF_003573695.1 Papaver somniferum
ACAAACAAGTTGACCAAAGTCTTAAGTCTAAAGACCAGTAAAAGAAAAAGAGTCATCCATTTGATCTTCATTTCTCAAGTAGCAGACCAGTAAAAGATTGCAGTCCATCCATCTCTCAAGCCAATCATCCTCTTAATCTTCATCCTTTCCCAAAATGTCTGCAACAAGAATGTAAAGAAGAAATATTCAATGAAGTCTAATGATAAAAGGTATAAAAACTAACAGATAAAAGAAGATAACATTCATTCAAATTTCAAGTCAAAAGAGAAGAGATTTTATTACCATCTTCAACGTTGGAATTGTCATCTGGTACATAGTCACACAGAAAATCAAGAGAGATAGGTTTCTGCAACCATCTTTGCGTACAGAGAAGTGCTTCAACTGTCCTGGCAGATAGCGAGCTTCTCCATGGGGTAAGAATGCGCTTTCCGGTACTGAATGCAGATTCTGATGCAACAGAAGACACTGGTATTTCCAAAATATCCTTCGCCATAAGTGATAGCACCTTGTACTTGGTACTATTAGCCTGCCACCATGCCAGAATATCAAACTCCCTGGTAGACGCTTCACAGTCATCAAGCAAATACCTTTCAAGTTCTGACTTTGAA
>NW_020635376.1:0-500 GCF_003573695.1 Papaver somniferum
AGAATCGAGTGATCGAAACCAAGAGATGGAGAAATAATGTTTTCTTTATAAGGCGTAGTCGGATCCGACGGTCTTAATTAGAAATGGAAAAAATCCAACGGAGATTTATAAAAAAACGTGGTAGGTGAATAATACGTGCCACATACCAAAAATTCGTGCGCAGACGAAAAGTTCGGGAGCAACGAAAAAAGGTTAGCGTTTTCCGTTGGGCTTGTTGGCATTAAAAGGGGGAAATATGGTTTACATTAAAAACACCCGTTAAACTTGCAATCCAATAAGGCAGTGCCGAATAGGGCTGCACATGGTTCGGTTTTCATCGGTTTTTGGAAAAAAAATTAAACCGAAATCGAACTACTCGGTTTCCAATAATGAAAACCAATGAAACCATTAAGGTAGTTCGGTTTTGTATAAAACCATTCGGTTTTTGGTTAACCGGCTAAGTCACTGATATTTTTTATATCTGTCAGTCTCACAAAAATGACGGGCAAATTTTTCTGAAC
>NW_020635376.1:511-1000 GCF_003573695.1 Papaver somniferum
CACTGAAATTTTTTATATCTGTCAGTCTCACAAAAATGACGGGCAAATTTTTCTGAACCTGTCACTCAAGTTTCAAATACATCAAATGTTCCAACTTCCAATACATATTGATAGAAACATTAAATTTTAAAGAGTCTAGTTTCTCCTTAATAACAAAAACGAAAAAACATCAAAAAATCATAATCATAACTGACTACACATCTTTAGATGGAAAATCAACATAGAGATCTCATTCCTAAAAGGGTCGACAGAAAATAGTTTGTTACAGTGAATACACTTTGCATGTGTAGAAATTGGGTATTCCACATGAGGTTGTAATGGTAACCTGCACGTACACAAACTCGAGCTAAATATGAATTTCTCAATCATGATCAGTGCAATGGTACATAATGTAACTAAGAACATCAAGATTAGCAACCGCTATGGTAGAGAAGCACTAAACAATAAGCATTCGTTTAGCTGGAATTGAGGATGATCCTTTTACTGGAA
>NW_020635377.1:0-380 GCF_003573695.1 Papaver somniferum
GTTAGCTTCATCATGTTCTATCGTGACTTCCTTGTTACTGATAGCTTAATCTGTCCTGATTAGCAAATCTGTGTAAATCAAAATCATAGTCATGTTGTAGAGTCATTTCTCAGTTATTCATAATCAGTGTATGTACTATCGTGATTTTGATTTAGCGGCGTATATATGGTTACTGAAATTCATATTTTAAGCTCAACAGGTACCTGTGGTGCTGCTTTTCAAACCAAAAGTGAGGAGAAAAAGATTGCGAGACAACCTGTTGATGGTTTTCAAATAGTGATTGTAGTAGTGGTAAAAACAGGGTCTTTTCAGACTTGTGAAGAAAACAATTTTTTCTAGATTTAAATTAAACAGGCAACTAAATAAAATAATTCAAAGTT
>NW_020635377.1:580-758 GCF_003573695.1 Papaver somniferum
CGCAAGAGATTATTTTCCAAAAACACCTACAAATACATAAAATAACCAAATAAGTACAATATCGAGTACTAACAATATATACAAATGAGCTATATTAGACACATAAATGCGTCTATCACCTGTTGGTTGTTCCTAAACCCGCTCTTATACCGGCGGTATCGTGCCTCAACTTTAATAT
>NW_020635377.1:769-1000 GCF_003573695.1 Papaver somniferum
ATATACAAATGAGCTATATTAGACACATAAATGCGTCTATCACCTGTTGGTTGTTCCTAAACCCGCTCTTATACCGGCGGTATCGTGCCTCAACTTTAATATCCTTGTCTTGAATGATACACCATCTTGCATGCAAACTAAACTAGTTGCTAAGCATTGTCAAATCCCTGCCACTTATAACATCTTTGTGTATGATCCTGTGACATTTGGGTAATTTACTTGCTAGCTGAA
>NW_020635378.1:0-247 GCF_003573695.1 Papaver somniferum
ATTATAGTTCAAAAACAAAACAAATATTAACTCTAGTTTATTGCCAAGATAGATTTTATAAAATATTACTTGTATTTCTTAAGCATGGCATATCAAAAATCCCTAGGACTAAGCATACTCCATCAAATGAAATCACAAGTAATTAATTTAAAATCTTAATTCAATTAAAATTAGTGCAAAAAGTAAATAAAAGAATTAATGAAATTACCACATGGATGAAATTTGACCTCCTCCGTCGTCCCAGTGT
>NW_020635378.1:258-659 GCF_003573695.1 Papaver somniferum
GTCATAAAAAAGAATAAAATAAATTTACCCGTGTATGAAATTCACCCTCCTCCGTCGTCCCAGTGTTGGGTTTAGCTCATCATGATAAAAACACGCTCAAAATATTTATTTATTGCTCAAATGGTGTTTACAATGAAAAGAAGAAGAGAAAATGGTGTAAATCGGGTGTTTGCAACGTTTATAATCGTTGCATAATCCGTTACAGAGAACGATACATATGAAATGCTGTAGTCTTTGGGAAACTACGACCCACACTCCAATGTCGCTGTCACTGTTGAAGAACGACAGTCTCTTACAGTCTATTGTTCTTCGTGTTCATCTTCATGCAGCAGCAGAAACAGAGTTTCGTTAAACTCTGATTTCGTCTTCTCTAGCTCTCCCTAGCTCCCAAAACTCTCGAC
>NW_020635378.1:859-1000 GCF_003573695.1 Papaver somniferum
AAATTTGAATTATGAGAAGAAAAGTGTCCTCCCCCTAATCCTGTACGGGTGTCCCTTTAGCAATTGGGGTGGAAATAGTAATTTTGGGGTGTAAATAGTAATTTTTCTGGGTTCCTCCGGTACATTTCTGGAACGCTTCCG
>NW_020635379.1:0-392 GCF_003573695.1 Papaver somniferum
ATAAAGGTTATGCAGGTGGTATATGATATGCAGATGGAGATGCAGGTGGTAATGGATTGGAGAGGAGCAGAGAGCTCCTCTCTGTTGAGATGAAAACAGTCGCCCGATGTATGGGGTATGAGATGATCCTGTAACTTTTAGGTTTAACCCCTTTCATAGCTCTTCAAGTCCTGTGAATTCGAATCGGATTGAAACCCAACTCCTCCTTCTTCGCAACTTCCAAATTCTGTCTTTAATCCTCACCCTTTCTTGCTTCAATCAAACTGCAAAAACAACATCCCTGAGTTTCCTGTCTTGCCGGCCAGGCAATCTGAATTCCCCGCGTTCTTCTCAGTCTCTGAACTGTATCCAACCCCTTGGTACAGACCCATCAGTCCCATGGCTAGCAGATT
>NW_020635379.1:403-1000 GCF_003573695.1 Papaver somniferum
CTTCTCAGTCTCTGAACTGTATCCAACCCCTTGGTACAGACCCATCAGTCCCATGGCTAGCAGCTTTAACCCACCTTTCTTCCCTGTTTTCTCGGTATTGAACTGCATATTTCTTGCACCCGAAACCAAATCAAACCCTCTCACAGATTCTGCAGTAGTTCTGTGTTGTTATTAACCATAAAATCTCTCTTGGACCCTCGACAAAACTCACCAGAACCATGGCTGACCGAGTAAATAACTTGGCTCAAGAATTAGTCTGCTGCTGAACTTTGAGTTGTAAGAACTAGTATCTCAGGCATTTACTCAAACATTTTGTACGCGTCTTGCAGACCAATGATGGCTGTGCACTGACTGCACATATTGAAAGCCGCAAATCTTCCTTCCCTGTATAAGACGATTCTAACACAAACCCATAACTCAATTCATTCACAAGAATTAAATCACACATTAATTTCATTCATTCTTCCCTGTTCATCAATGTCAGGCAACGTCTTCATCTTCCCTGTATTTCTAGCCATGAAAAACCGACAGAAACTTTCACAAATTCGAATCCCAGTATAACCCAATTCCTGTTAATCCTTCACTTCAAATCCTCTC
>NW_020635380.1:0-477 GCF_003573695.1 Papaver somniferum
CGAGTTTGTGATTTGTGTAAGACCAACTCTGGGTAAAGGGGACCCGATCCTAGTAAGAGGTGCAACACATCACAAAGGGGAATCGATCCTTGTATGAGGTGCAACAAGTTTATAGCAGAAAGGGGAATCGATCCTATGGACATGTGCAACACGTTTTTAGGCAAAGGAGAACCGATCCTATGGACATCTGCAATACATACAAGTTAGATACCATATATATGTGGGGAACCGATCCTAGTACCTAGTCAACCGAATTTTGGAAAGCTAGTATGACTATGCACAATACCCACATGGAGGTAAAACCGAAACTTGTTTTGGTAGAACCACTAAACCCATGATTTGTGATTGAGTGTTCTTGATCAATCACATAGTTCTTGAAAGTCAGATGAACCAATTCTAAACTTGTTTGGAAGTGTGGCAAATCGGTTTCAAGATTGTAAGTATGAAAAAGGACTTACAAAGTAAGGATGTCGACAT
>NW_020635380.1:488-1000 GCF_003573695.1 Papaver somniferum
CTTGTTTGGAAGTGTGGCAAATCGGTTTCAAGATTGTAAGTATGAAAAAGGACTTACAAAGCAAGGATGTTGACATACTTTGAACATGTGCAGTAACGCTTATTTTTAATTGTTCAAAGTTATTCCTTAATAGCTAAAGAAAGATAATCCCAGGATCGAAACATAAATAAGTTAAGAATCTTTTAATTAAGGTTGTTAATTTTATTTTAGGAAAAAGAGAATTAGTAACGTGCATTTACTAGTTAGAGATTTTCCAAATAGATTTTCGGTCATTATTTTGGACAGAGAATTTCCAGGAATTATGAAAACCGAATCTGGACTTTATTGCATATCTTGAGAATATTTTCTGTTTTGGAAATTCCTTGGTGTCCAAAATTCATTGTCTGCATATAAATACTTGAAGTTTGCATTTCTAGAAAACTAATCCTTCGTGACAACAAACTTCCTCGATTGTGTTGTTACTGGTGAAGCCGCCGATTCGGAGAAGAGAGTAACCCAATTAGGCGAAATCT
>NW_020635381.1:0-543 GCF_003573695.1 Papaver somniferum
CGGACTGAGTTCACGGACTTGGCTCACGCCATTCTCCGGTTTCTCTTGATCAACAAAGTTCGCAAACTTTGGTTCAAGGAATAGGACATACACATAAATGTGTTTCCACAACAATGTTTATGTCCACCATTGGTTATGTAATCTAAACTCTCATTTCAATCATTAAAACATTCTTAGAGGATGTTATATAGTTTTTATTCACAAACCATTTCTCGTCAAAGCAATTTTCAAAGTGATTGAAACATATCATGACTTTCGTCACTAGGTAAAGATAAACTTGATTGAAGCGAAACGCTTACCAACACATATTTCGAGATATAGATAGGCGAGATATACTCGGCTCGAAATACAAAATGCGTATAATCTAGTATATATATATATAGCATACGAATTCTTGTCTCAAAGAGTAGGAGATAGAGTAGATAGACTTTTGAGTGACAGATAAGTTCAAGTCTTCACATACCTTTTTGTCGAGAAGTTCCACCGGTTCCTTGAGTAGTTCTTCTTCTTGTATGATGAATCGCCATGAAGTCCTTGAGCTCA
>NW_020635381.1:554-1000 GCF_003573695.1 Papaver somniferum
AAGTTCCACCGGTTCCTTGAGTAGTTCTCTTCTTGTATGATGAATCTCCATGAAGTCCTTGAGCTCAACTACACTTTCTATCCTAGTCCGAGACTTAGCTATAATAGACAAGAAATCAAGACTTATAGTTTTGGTCACTAACATTGACAAACATGCTTGAGATATCAACACATGCGAGTTCGACTGAACAATGCTTTAATAATCTCCCCCTTTGTCAATTTTAGTGACAAAACTATCAATACATATGGAATACAAAAAAGATAAAGAAACTTTAGCAGCTCCTATTCCACATGTCTAATCTTCAACATTCCTCGAAATCTTCGTCATTTCCAAGTACTCTAATGATCCCAAAGGTTGTAAGTTTAGTATCACTGTTGTTGAAGATCCGTATCTATAACAATGAGAAAACATCGGTCTCGATCATTTTTATACAGTGTCATAGGATT
>NW_020635382.1:0-349 GCF_003573695.1 Papaver somniferum
AGGACTTGGGAAGCACACAGTTCCAAACCTAGATTAGGGACTCTCAGAAAAGTCGGTTTGACAATATGGGTACAAACCAAATCTAGGTTGGGTGGAAGGCCATCAGATTGTGACTTATGTAGGACGATAGGAACATCATTATTAATCACATCAACATCTCCTAAGTCTTCTACACGTGTCACAACATGCTCACAATCATCATAAATTGGCAAGATCACAATCAGAGTCATCAACATCATCAACAGATTTATTATCATGCATCGGCAAATCAGGAGAAATATCACAATGTGACCTAGGTAGAGAATCAGACACATCAAATATATTTTCATGCATATTAACATTAGTGTCT
>NW_020635382.1:549-752 GCF_003573695.1 Papaver somniferum
TGGTTTTGAAGACCCACAGTTATTTCGACTGTTACTTTATGGTTCGAGTTGACCAATCCTTTTCTAAGTCTGGTTGAAGACTTTAAACTTAGCACTTCTTGGGAGGTAACCCAATCTCATGTAACACGGTAATATCCTTCCTTAACTCTTTTGCTTCAAATAGTAACCGTTTCTCCTTGTTCATGCTTTTAATTTCATCTTTA
>NW_020635383.1:0-575 GCF_003573695.1 Papaver somniferum
AAAGAGAGAGAGAGACGATTGTTTTTTTAGAATTTTTTTTAGATTATCTTTTTCTTTTGCACTTTATTTTTGGACTTTGGACTGTGGACTTTGAGACTTTTAAAAAAAAAAATCCTATGGAATGGTGGTTTAAGTATCAATTGTTTGCAGAGAAGGACGACGATTACGATACCGCCTCGGCCCCTCGGGTTCGTACATGACATAGGAGTCGTGGCCCGAGTCGACTACAACGGTTCATCCCCCGTCTGGTACGGGAGGTAAGTTTGACGAAACACTCGCGAATCCCCTATCAGCGAGTTACTGTATTCCTTCCTTTGCATATATGCTGAGGATTTGAAAAGGGTTGTTTTAATTCCTTGTAAAGGGAAAGGACTGGCCATACAAGATAAGGGTTCTCATCACCGTTCCCTTCTTGTCCGCTTTAGGAAAACGAAACCAAACGCGAACCTAACCCTAAAATTTGACTAGAACGAGACCTATAGGGTAACGAGCTTAATAGGAAAGTCATTCGAAAAATATTGGTTACTCTTTTAAGCATGCTTCAAAGTTCATGATGGTTCCTGTGAGTTGAATAC
>NW_020635383.1:648-1000 GCF_003573695.1 Papaver somniferum
CACCTTGTAACGCCGGTGGGGCCTTGGGTATCAAAGCTCCACTGAGCTTCCCTCGTATCGATTCAACTTACTTTAACTCGGATTGATTCCAGAGGGGTTTTCTTAAATTGTAAGGAATTCCCTTTCGAAGGATTAGAAGCTGGTCTAGAAACAATCTAAGTGGAGCCATCATGCTTTTTGTTTGCTAGAAATCAGTAGGTTTGCTGTGGTGGAGTCAGCCTTGTTTGTGTTTGCATAGAACTTCCCTTCCTTTTAGGATTTCTTTCTTTTTCTTTTGTTTTTCTAGTGTATGCCCAAGGTTATTAAAGAGCGGGCTTGGAAAAGAAACACTCTAGGTCGTTTGATTAGTGAT
>NW_020635384.1:0-227 GCF_003573695.1 Papaver somniferum
AAGGCGGGGGAAGGTTAGAAGAGGTCATGAGAGAGGCTAACTCCACGCCCCTAACTCATCACCTGGCCAACACCCCTATTCCACTCAAGTGCCCTGTCCCGACATTCGAATGCTATGACGGATCCAGTGATCCCGCTGCACACATTCGGTATTATAACCGTGTCCTGGCTAGATGGAGTCAAAACGACGCAGTACTCTGTAGATACTTCCCATCGAGCCTGAAGGGA
>NW_020635384.1:238-630 GCF_003573695.1 Papaver somniferum
TCATCGATCCTGAAGGGATCGGCATTGTCTTGGTTTGATAATCTGCCGCCAGACTCCATCCACTCCTACGACCAACTCGCAGAAAAGTTCTTAAGAACTTACATGTACAACAAGGTTGTTAATACTGGAATGGATAAGCTCTTTTCGCTGGCAATCGTCTATAAGAAAATCACGATGGAATACACTAACAGATGGCACAAGGTCTGCCAAGCCATAGGAAGTGTGGACCCGGTGGTAAGTATCAACTGCTACAAGTGGGGATTAGACCGAATGAGTCCACTCTTTGTTGAGATTCATGGAAGCGTGCCTAAGACAGAGGGGGATCTTCGAATAATTATTGAAAAACACGCTCGTCTTGAAGAAATCCAGCGTGAAAACCCGAGGGCGTACCC
>NW_020635384.1:660-1000 GCF_003573695.1 Papaver somniferum
AAAAGCACGCTCGTCTTGAAGAAATCCAGCGTGAAAACCCAAGGGCGTACCCGCAGAGGTCTCACCGTACGAATTCCGCAGAACAAACCACTGCGGCCAAAAGGAATTACTCAGTGGAACAACCTCACTAAGATAGGAAAGAACGAAGGGATGAACGGCGAAAAGACGATCGAAAGTTCGAAGATCAAGTTTACACAAAGCTCAATGCTAGCTATGCTCGGATCCTGCGAGAGATCAAAGGAAGGGAAAATCTGGAATGCCCATAGTCTAAGGGAAAACAACCCCCAAGAACCGAGAAGTCCAAAGATTACTGTGAATACCATTGTTTCAACGGACACCA
>NW_020635385.1:0-183 GCF_003573695.1 Papaver somniferum
GTTGGATTAATCTTAATCGATTACCTATGGGTGATTGAATATAAGATAGATCTAAGGACCTGATGGTGGGCCCGGGAACGTGTATAAAAATTAAGCGCAATGAAACGCGGGCCTACAGTAATACCGCAAGTGCACGGTCGTCAGTTGTAGCTCGTGCAAGTACGGGTCGATCCACAGAGATCG
>NW_020635385.1:383-643 GCF_003573695.1 Papaver somniferum
TATTTATTCTTGAAAACAATGAAAATACAGAATATGGGATAAAATGTAGAATTAAAGCACAAAAGATGAGTTAAATGCCAACAAAAAGGGATAAATATATACAATATTTGGCACTCATCACCTGACAAAGGAGTTTATGTTGAGATAAACGGAAGAGCCTTTGTCCGACTCATATCACTTGGTTGAATAGAGTTGATACCAAATAGATTTGTTATTCCTTTAATGTTTGGAATACGAACCAAAGGAATTGTTCCAAGTAC
>NW_020635385.1:654-1000 GCF_003573695.1 Papaver somniferum
ATTTGTTGTTCCTTTAATGTTTGGAATACGAACCAAAGGAATTGTTCCAAGTACGTGACTTATTTATAAGTTGGAGGCGTGGGAATACAGAAGGAACTAGGTGAACTATAGGGTTAGTTACTTGGTCTCAACTATACTAAGTTAGTGTAATTTTGTGTAGCGGCTTAATCCTGAGAGTATTCAATTCTGGACTAGGTCTCGAGGTTTTTATGTATTTGCGGTTTCCTCGTTAACAAAATCTTGTTGTGTCATTTACTTTTATATTCCGCATTATAATTGTTTTATTATAATTAAAGTAAATTACACAAACGTTAATTTCTATTTACTTGATAAGCAATCCTATTGT
>NW_020635386.1:0-3712 GCF_003573695.1 Papaver somniferum
TTCGAAGACGTCCATGGTTCTATTATTACTAGAGCATACAACGTCCTTGTCGAAAAAAGGTATGCCAAAACGATATTGGAGCACGACATGGAAGTGTCTTAGCCCAACTTCCTGATTAAGTCTATTAATTGGAATGGCTTTGAGAAAGTCTATCGCATGTGTTGTACGGTTTCTCTGCCAAAGGAAGAAGTCTCGCTCAGACAAGGAAAAACTTGTGGGGATCTTTTCCATAATAACACCAAAGTATTTAACCGCCAGAGACTTCAGAGCGGCGGTGTGTTTGATGTCAAAGGTGGAAAAAGATATTCCACGTGCCTGAGTGTATGTCTGCAAGGCATGTTGATAGTTGTGGCATGATTCTAAAGTAGAAGAGCATGATAAAATGACACTTCGCAGGAACTAAGTCGGAGCAAAAGAAGCAAGATAACAATAGTTTCCCGTATCTGACATACTAAGAACACCAAGGCCTCCGTTTTTAATTGGCAATGCAGCAATGCGCTGCTTAATCAATCCAAAGCCTGCTCCGTCTCCAACCACTATCTTACGCAAGTAATGCATTAGATGTTTATCAAAATCCAATGAGGCAAATTGAGTTGCCAAAGGGTTGGTGGTTCGTAAAGTGAAATATAACTTGGAAACACCACTACAACTACGTAACAATAGCAACTCACTCTGTGGGTCTTGCAGCTGTTGTATAATAATAATAATAATAATAATAATAATAATAATAATATCATGGTCTATAACTGGGAAAACGGCAGAGATGTGTGTATGGATGTCACCGGGGTTTCTCCTTTTACTAGTGCTAGGAATCGCAACTTTATACCAGGGTCTGCTATTTCTGCAGCCATCACTCGCAAGAACAATAAGTACCTGGACAAGTGCAATTTACTCGGCTATGGTTTTGGGGTTCTAGCCTTTACCACTTTCGGGGAGCTTAGTTCTGATTTAACATCTTTTTTAAAGAGATTGGGAAATTGTATGGCTAGACATGATGCTAATTTTAAGATACGCAATTCTCTTTTTCACAGACTAGGAATAGTTATTCAAAAAGATGTTGGTGCCCAGCTTGTTGCTAGGTTACCCGCCTTCCCCTGTAATACTGATTTTGGGTCATTATAAAAGCCTTCGTGGCCCCTTTTATAATAATAATAAATAATAATAATAATAATACTTAGGGCTTTGTTGTGCTGGAAAGAGCCTTCTGGTTGCTTTAATTTGGCTCAGCAACTGCTCGGCCTACCTAAGAGAGCTCCTAGAAAACAACAACCTGGTAAGAAAAAGAAAAATACTAAGTTTTCAGCATGCAGGAGGAAACTAAGTTACGACCACTATACTGTAGCCATCCGTATTCTTTCCTCCAATGGTTTAGATCCACCAACTCCGAATAAGCTATTTGGACTCCAACAAAGACACCCATTTTCTCGGCCTCCTATTATACAAGCGGAAGATATTATTGCTCCTGCTTTATCTGTTGATGCAAAGGATGTTCTTACGGTCATTAAGAGTTTTCCCAAGGGTACTTCCTGTGGGAGAGACAAACTTAGGGCTCAACACTTGTTGGATGCCATGAGTGGATCTGGCACAACTATTGCTGATGAATTTCTTCAATCTATCACCGGTGTGGTGAATCTTTGTCTTGCCGGGAATTTCTCTCCCATGATCCCATCCTTGGTGACCTTGTAGCCAGTGCTCCCTTAACCCCACTTCTCAAACCTGATGGAGGGTTGCGACCTATAGCAGTAGGGACTATTTGGAGGAGACTTTGTTCAAAATTAGCAACCACCTCGGTTTGTAAAGTTATGAATTTATATCTGGGCAAATACCTTGGATTTGGTATTTCCCGTGGTGGTGAAGCTATTATGCACTTGGCTAATAGATTGCTGGAGCTACAAGGTGTTGATTCTTCCAAGACCATGTTGCTCATAGATTTTCCCAACGCCTTCAATCTCGTTGACATGTCCAGCATCATTAAAGAGGTGAGAGCTCATTGGCCCAGTATCTCTCATTGGGTTGAGTTTTGGTACGCAAAACCAGCTAAGTTGTATTACCAAGACTCAGTTTTATCTTCAGCAAAAGGCGTGCTGGAGGGTGACCCCCTCGGTCCCTTCTTTATGCACTAGCCCTTCATCCTCTTTTCGAAAAGATTGTAGCTCAATGTACTTTGGATCTTCATGCGTGGCACCTATATGATGGAACCATAGTTGGGTATACTATGGAAGTATCTAAAGTTTGAATATTATACAAGACGATGGCCCTAGTTATGGTTTTCACCTGAATATATCGAAGACCGAAATTTTCTGACCTTCTTATGACCCAAGAAGAGAAAAATGCGACGTTTTCCCTCCTAATATTGGTAAACCGGTGGATGGAGTTAAGCTCCTTGGCGGACCAGTCAGCTTGATCATGAAGTTTTGCAGCAACATAGTGTTGTCGAGGGTTGACAAAGTAGTGCAATTAATGGGAAAAATCCAAGAATTGGAGGATCCTCAAAGTGAGTTACTCCTTTTTCGTAACTGCACTGGGGTTACCAAGATGTATTTTACCCTCCGTACTACAAGTCCTAAATCTATTTAGTCGGTTGTTGCTATGTTTAATAAACATCTCTAGGATTATTTGCGTCGTTTGTTGGTTGGTGACTGTGCTGATTTCGCTTTGGTCCAACAAAGACTGGCCACACTTCCCATTAAGGACGGTGGTCTGTGTGGGCATACATTGGCTGATACAAGTATGTACTGTTACCTTGCATCTCAGGCTCAAACTCAACAACTGTAGCAAACGATCTTGGGGTTAACGGACACTAGAGATCCCTTCCTCGGTTATCAACATTAGTAATACTCCCCCCCATTACATGAAGTCTCTGACAATTATTTACTTTGATGTTGTCAAAAAGAAGATACCTTCTAGTCTTCCCTTAACAGCGCGTGACTACACTTTATGGAAGTGCAACCGAATAGAACATGTCATGGACTTTCTTAAGGCCATTCCTATATCTGGGCTTAACCAAACTGTTGGTCCTAGACAATTCAGTTCTGTCTTGCAGTACCGGCTAAGGATACCTTTCTTCGAGGAGAACATCTTATGCTCTTGCTGCAAACGACCCATGGATGTCTTCGGAGACCATGCTATTCACTGCGCCAGTGAGGTTGGACAGAAATTTCGCCATGACTTAGTGAAAGATGTCTTGGCTGACATTTGTTATAAAGCGGGTGTCGCTGCTAGGAAGGAAGTATATTTGGGTTTCTGGAAGGACGATAGTAATCTCAAGCCTGCGGATATTATGGTTTACAATTGAGAGGACGGTAAGGATGTATGCATGGATGTTACGGGTGTATCTCCTTTTATAAGTGCTTATACTCGTGTACCTGGCCAGGCCATTGCTGCTGCCATCACTCGCAATAACAAGAAATACTTGGACACCTGCTCTTCACGTGGCTATGATTTTGGTGTGCTGGCCTTTACCACCTAAGGTGAGCTCAGAGCTGATACAATTTCCTTTCTCAAAAGACTGAGGAATCGCATGGATAGACATGATGCTAATTTCAAGATGCGCAATTCTCTTTTCTATAGGCTAGGAATTGTTATTCAAAAAGGTGTTGGTGCCCAGCTTGTTGCTAGGCTGCCGACCATTCCTTGTAATATTGATTTTTCTTTTTGATAATATTATTATAATATAATAATAATATTTATTATTATTATATTATTGGATAAC
>NW_020635387.1:0-383 GCF_003573695.1 Papaver somniferum
ATTTCTCCAATTTCTCATCTTTCTTCTCACTGAAACCCTAGGTGAGAAATTGGGGATATAAGTGATGTTAAAGCAACAATTGGAGCATGAGATGAACGAGGAGAAGTAATTGGAGAGTGGGTCGACGAGATGGAGTGAGTATCTCAACACATTAGGTAAATCAATTTTACCTAATTTTCTGTTTTTGGGGAAAAGGGGTTGGAACCCTAATTCTGATAGGGGGAGTATAAATTTGTAATGTTTTGTGTGGGGGGGGGGGGGGATATAAAAGGGATGCTCTCTGGACTAGCCAGTAGAGAATTAAAAACCAAATTATTATGCAATTCCAATTTCAGTCTTCTTATGCAGTTACAGTTGATTGTTGTGTGTATGTTATGTTTGAA
>NW_020635387.1:583-732 GCF_003573695.1 Papaver somniferum
TTTAGTTCTTTGAATCTGTCACATTACCTTGCTTTGATCACTGCCATAGTGCCCTGCACCCATTGATAGCTTAGGTTTCTCTTATAGTGCTCCCACTCCCTGTGGACTTTCCCCTGCTTTCTTTCTATTCTATAAACTTGGCCTTGTAT
>NW_020635388.1:0-186 GCF_003573695.1 Papaver somniferum
CTGGAAAAACTCAAAATAAGAACTTGGAATCACAAAGTAATAACCTAAATAATTGCGGATCCTCTAAGTCAATAAGATATGACTTACAAAATTGACCACAGTGAGAATAGTGGTCATTCTTAAGCAAATGTATCGATTCTAATTTCCCAAGGCATTTAGGTTTAGTCTCACAACTTAATATTCGAC
>NW_020635388.1:197-410 GCF_003573695.1 Papaver somniferum
AAACAGTGGTCTCCCCTTAGCAATTTGGGTGGAAATATCATTTTTGGGGTGTAAATAGCCATGGGGTGCCCTTATCCAACCAAAGGGGTGCCTTTAGCAACTCTTCCGGGATATTTTCCGCACTTTTTCGGGGTTCCTCCGGGACATTTCCAGGGTACTTCCGGTACACCTCAACGGAGCTCCGGACGCCGCATCTTTAGCCAATTTCGCCAC
>NW_020635388.1:421-752 GCF_003573695.1 Papaver somniferum
CATCAACCAGAGGATGGGTTTCTAACGACTGAACTTCTTCCTGGACATCATTAGGTTCGGCAAAACGAGTATGAAGGTAATCTTGTAAAATGGTTGAGGCACATATGTCAAGTCCCAAGTGAGGGACCTTTCTAAGAGTTAAAGGTAAGGCACTAGGAAGGTGATAATCACCCCCAAACTTAGAGTTTTCAGTGTCTCTAGCTAGACTAGTCACAATCTCCCTAATTTCTGGATCATTAGATTCTTGAAAATGGTCAATTGATTCTTCTAAGTTATTATCAGGTGGTGCATCTTTACTCATATTTAAAATCTCTACGAGTTCATGTTCTTC
>NW_020635388.1:766-889 GCF_003573695.1 Papaver somniferum
CGTTCCTCTAGGCCATTATCGGCTTCGTAATCAAAAGGAAAAACTACATCGTCTAAAACGGTGGTATCCCTAATCAAATCCTCGTCCTTTTGAATAGGTGAATAATCATAAAAATTATTTGGA
>NW_020635389.1:0-557 GCF_003573695.1 Papaver somniferum
CAACAGCTATCACAACATGCTCTGGCCCAATCTCAGATTCGCTGGGTCGTCGTCCTATGATGATAATTTCTTCAGTTCTGTACTTTGTTAGTGGACTTGTTATGTTGTGGTCTCCAAATGTCTACATCCTTCTTTTGGCAAGACTTTTGGATGGGTTTGGAATTGGTCTATCAGTTACGCTTGTTCCTGTTTATATATCCGAAACAGCTCCACCAGAAATAAGGGGTTTATTGAATACTCTTCCACAATTCACTGGTTCTGGAGGAATGTTCTTTTCGTACTGCATGGTTTTTGGGATGTCGTTGATGGATTCACCTAATTGGAGGTTGATGCTTGGAGTTTTGTCCATACCCTCTCTTTTCTATCTCGCATTGACAGTGTTTTTCTTGCCGGAGTCTCCACGTTGGCTTGTAAGTAAAGGGAGAATGGCTGAGGCAAAGAAGGTTTTGCAGCGATTGCGTGGAAGGGAAGACGTATCAGGTTTGTGCTCAAGTGCTGTTCCTGTGATTTACTTTATAAAATGGCCGACCACTGCCTGTGATGGCACTTCATACTTG
>NW_020635389.1:568-1000 GCF_003573695.1 Papaver somniferum
ATGATTTACTTTATAAAACGTCCGATCACTGCCAATGATGGCACTTCATACTTAAATATCCCACATGGAGACTTGATTGTTTGCTTGGGGGATTCCACGTATGACATACATATACAAGAGTCTCCTGGTCAATCCATTATTTTGATTAATCCCAAATCGGTCTTCAAGGCCATGAACATACATGAGTAGTTGAACATACATGAGTAGTTTTAACACATATGCATAGTGCATTTGGGATCTCTCGTAGTAGTTCAGTTGATCTAGTATTGTCAAGGATCAATATCAACTGCCACATACCAGAGCATCACTGCCGTATAGTAGTCCAGTGGTTGAATGCATCCATGGGTCCACTGGCTTGAATCAGAATTCAGAAGTAGCTAATCTCGACACGTTATATCCCCATTAAATAATTGTGTTCAGTTTCAAGACCAT
>NW_020635390.1:0-392 GCF_003573695.1 Papaver somniferum
ATAATCAAGTTCTGCCTATGATCGGTATCAATCAATTAATTTCTCGATTGATGGTTGACGGGAGATCGTAAGAAATCAAGAATCAATCAGCAAGCAGGAAGAAAATGGGTAGCAGAAAAGATTCGTTTTTATCATTTTTGTGTAATAGCAGTTCGGGTCGGGTTATTGTGTGCTGTATATAGGGAAATTTCCTGTTTAGTCCAAAAAACCCGACACGGGTTAATATGTAGTCCAGCGGGAGAATACATTTAATAGCCGGTCCAGAAAACATTTGAAAAAGCTAAATTTACTAAGCTAACCTTGACAACACGCGTGTTAGAGTCACAGGCATAAAAACGCAGAAAAGAAACCACGCGTCAGTTCAGTTTTCTTCTTGTTTTCATCGACAAACA
>NW_020635390.1:403-532 GCF_003573695.1 Papaver somniferum
CGTGTTAGAGTCACAGGCATAAAAACGCAGAAAAGAAACCACGCGTCAGTTCAGTTTTCTTCTTGTTTTCATCGACAAACAAGAACCCTAACTATTTTCAGTTTTCAATTTGCTGCTCCTGCACTTTTT
>NW_020635390.1:732-1000 GCF_003573695.1 Papaver somniferum
GGATGAGCGAGTAAAAAATCTGGTCCAAAAACATGTTTTTGGACCAGCGATTAAATTCATTTTAGGACTGGATTAACCACTAAACAGGTCTCCTAAAACTGGATTAACCAGTAATTCCTAGCTGTATATATAGGTAGCGGGTCTAAAAACTGAGCCCATAACCTGTCGTCTTCTTCCTATGCGAGTTTCCAGAAGTTCTTTTTGAGCTCTGTTTTTTACAGATTTTTTTCTTTTCTAAATCTCAAATTTGTTGTAGAGGGTGTTAGTC
>NW_020635391.1:0-239 GCF_003573695.1 Papaver somniferum
CGTGTCCTGTAACACGAGTTTGATTGTGTGTTTGCCATGCATGGAGTGTTTTGGAGGATTTCTATGACTTTGGAGGCGTGGGGAAGGTTAACTAGAGCGTGCAGGATCAAATTTTACGTGTGTAGAAGCCAAAAATGGAAATTATTGTTAAATATGGGCAGCGAGCAATGACGGGATTAATGGGAGATTATACGGTGTTATGGTCGGATATTTTTGTTCTAAAACACTATAAATACAAG
>NW_020635391.1:375-678 GCF_003573695.1 Papaver somniferum
ATCTTTACAAGTCCGAGCAACGAACTTTTACTACCACTTTCAAAACTACAACAAAATGGCGCCGCCGACGCGGACTTGTATATAGATTGATTTTTTTTTTTTTTAAGTTTATTATTTTTTTTTTAGAATTGTTTGTTCCTTTTTACGTTTCTTTTTGTCTTTATTTTGCAGGTTCAAAGTGAAAACTAAGGACTTGGAGAGGAAAAATCTTAAAGCGAAAAGAGAAGAAAAAAAGGACAATTTTAGGATTTAATTTTTAATTTGTAATTTTTTTAGAGTGTGTGAGGAAAACTGTAATTTTTT
>NW_020635391.1:742-1000 GCF_003573695.1 Papaver somniferum
TTTTTTTTTAGAATTGTTTGTTCCTTTTTACGTTTCTTTTTGTCTTTATTTTGCAGGTTCAAAGTGAAAACTAAGGACTTGGAGAGGAAAAATCTTAAAGCGAAAAGAGAAGAAAAAAGGACAATTTTAGGATTTAATTTTTAATTTTTAATTTTTTTTAGGTGTGTGAGAAAAACTGTAATTTTTTTTTTTATTTATTTTGGACTTTGAACTTTAAACAATTGGACTTTATTTTTTTTAACCCTACGGAAGGGTATT
>NW_020635392.1:0-270 GCF_003573695.1 Papaver somniferum
AGCCTTATAATGATTATATTATTTCTGGTTCAGATCCTAATAATTTTAAAAATTATTCACATATTCAAAAGGACGAGGATTTGACTAGAGATACCCCCGTTTCAGACGATGTCGTATATCATGTTTACGAAACCGATGATGGTTTAGAGGAACCAGTTTATCTTGAGATCGAGCCAAACGATTTAGAAACAATAGTCTTAGATGAACTCATAGAGATTAGCGAGGATGAACCTGACTTAGAAAAATCAATTGCCGACCTAGAAATTAGGG
>NW_020635392.1:470-843 GCF_003573695.1 Papaver somniferum
CACTAACCAATCTAAGTGGATGGAAACATTTTTGTTTTAGGAGTTGAGGAACCAATCTGACTAGATGGAAACATCTATAGAGTCTATTCATAAAAGCACAGAGCTCAGGTGTTAGAAATAACATGATAGTTTCGCCATATCTTGTCGAGTCCTTTTCACTTTCTATTTTTAGTTTTCTTTTGTTTCAAGTGATTTGGTGGGGCACACGATTCAAGTTGTTACCTTTGCTAGGGTGAAATAGAGTGACTGGGTAACCTTTTCCAAAAAAAAAAAAAAAAAAAAGACCGGACCAGTTAGACCAATCGGAATAAGTATTAACACTTGGATAGCAATATGCGTGTGTTCTCCCTGTTTCCGTCGCCTAAGCAAGCGT
>NW_020635393.1:0-589 GCF_003573695.1 Papaver somniferum
GGATCCAACAGCGAGAGAAGCCGGGCATACTGTGCTGCGGAGATAGTCGGTGCAGCAACGGCCGGCATAGGCACAGACGCTGGTATGGTGGCAGCAGCGAGAGGATGAGAATCAGAGTCTCTGGGCTTTGGTAAGTCCTTTGGATATCCATTCAGTTTCCAGCAGGTGGCCCTAGTATAACTGTGCTTGTTGCAATGGTCACAAAAGGGGCGTTGTCGTTTGTTATTGCCCGAGCTATGGTTGTTGTTTCCTACAGGTTGTGCAGAGAACCTTTGGGTTCGATAATCACCACGAGAAGCATATAAAGTTGCTGATTCAATCGTAGGAAAAAAGGAAGAATTGATACCTTGTTGCTCTTCCTCCTGCCTAACATGGTTGTAGATCTTAGCAGGAGATGGCATAGGTTCCATTAAAAGAATCTGGCTTCGCAGAGAGGAAAATCTTTCATGTAAACCCTGCAAAAATTCCATCGATCTATCTTGATTATGATGATCCACATAATTTTTACCTGCTCTGCAGATGCATGGTTCGATCGGCCTGAAGGTATCTAGCTGATCCCAAAGAGTTTTGAGTTGAGTATAATACATCG
>NW_020635393.1:600-1000 GCF_003573695.1 Papaver somniferum
CTTTACCTGCTCTGCGGATGCATGGTTCGATCGGCCTGAAGGTATCTAGCTGATCCCAAAGAGTTTTGAGTTGAGTATAATACATCGCCACATTCAGATTCTCTTGCTTTAATGTTGCAATCGACTGCTTGATTGCATAAAGCTTGGATGCATTGTGATGTGAGAATCGGGACTTTATCTCCAGCCATTGTTCACGCGCGGAAGGAAAGTTCTGTGTGCTGGATCGAATCCCTGGATCGACCGAGTTGGAAATCCAACTTCCAACGAGATCATTGCAACGCGTCCAGTGAGAGATGTTTGTCGGGTTTGTAGGTTTCACAATAGTTCCATCTATGTATCCTGTTTTTCCTTTCGCACTAAGTGCTTTCATCATTCCTCTTCCCCAAGTGCAGTAGTTTTC
>NW_020635394.1:0-141 GCF_003573695.1 Papaver somniferum
ACAAAATACAAAACCCTAATTCGAAACCCTAATTTTTTGGGGAAAATCAAATTCTCTCACCAATTTCCTGAATTGAGCTCGACCCATGCTTTGGGTATGTCCCCTCTGCTCTTCTGAAGCTTTTCCTGCCCTCAATTTTGT
>NW_020635394.1:341-715 GCF_003573695.1 Papaver somniferum
CGACCGTCGGATGAAGGGATGTAGCAAAACGGACGACCCAAGATGGAGATGGGCGTTGCGATGTAAAGCGGGGGCTTCGGAGTTTGATGTGCGATGATGGAGCGACCGTAGAATGCTGAAATGCTTCGATCTGACGGCTGAAATCCGAGACGGGCATGGATAGTGGAAATGTGTTTGAGTAAGGGTTTTGGGCCTTGGGTATGCCAAGCCCATATCTTCTTTAAGAACAATTATTCCTCTTCAAGCCCACTTCTAGTTGATCCGGCTCTTGCAAACATCATTCTTCGCTTCCTCCTATCGAGAGTCTTTGCCGTTCCTTTGCTCTTTTCGCTCCGTGAGATAACCATGCTTTATTTAGTACCTAAAAATGCAAA
>NW_020635395.1:0-561 GCF_003573695.1 Papaver somniferum
CGGAAGAAATTACGCAAGGAAGCCGCAAAGAATGGAGCGCACGTCCAAAAAGCTAGGAATGGGCTCAAGAAGGAAGAATTGTTCTTAAAGAAGATATGGGCTTGGCATACCCAAGGCCCAAAACCCTTACCCAAACCCATTTTCTATATCCATACCCGCCTCCATTCTCAGCCGTTAGATCGGATCCATCTCATCATCCAATGGTCGCTTCTTCATCGTTCATCAAAATCTGAAGTCCCTGCAAAACACCATAGTACCTAACTCCATCTGAAGCCGTCAATTTTGTTGTATCTCATAATCCAACGGTCGCCACATACCTTTTCATGGTAGCCGTTCGATTCAATCTATATGGGATCATCCAACGCTCTTTACTCGATGTTCATCAAAGTTCTCTATCCCTGCTTCACACCCTAGTCACCGAACCCTATTACCCAACCAAACGGACCCTTCTTCTCCATCGGGTTCTTCCTCTCTTCTTCCCAAACAACAGAGAGCTGCTCTGCAACTCCATCACCTCCACCAGCTACACCTTCTTCTCGAACCACACCACCACCACAACCA
>NW_020635395.1:761-1000 GCF_003573695.1 Papaver somniferum
TTCACTGTTTAGTAGTTTAAATGTTGTGTTGTTCCTGTTAATCATGTGTTGTTCCATCTGTTTTCTCATGTTCTGAGTTCACTGCTGAGGCTCAGATGATGCTTTAGTGGACTGTTAGATAATGGAATGCTAGGTTAGAGCCTTAGTGCAGTGTGTTGATTGAGCAATGGGAAGAGATTGATGCTCATAGTGCCTGTGATTGATTGTTCTGTCAAAAGACAGTCAATGCTAGGGGCAAA
>NW_020635396.1:0-354 GCF_003573695.1 Papaver somniferum
CAATTTTTCGGGTCCAATTGATTGTACTGGGCTTGTAATGTCTTCTAGAATCCGTAGGTACCAAATATGCCCATTGAATCTCCTCTTAAGTCGCTCAAATCTCTGCTCAAAAACTGCTGTCTTTTTTCCCGCCAATTTCTGTTTTGAATTTTGAAGATGACCTCCCCCTATCCAGTTCCGATCTCCCTTTAGCAGATGCCTGGAAATGGGTCACCCCTTAGTAATTAGGTTATCCCTTATCCAAAGTGAGAGTCCGTATAGTAATTTTTTTCCCACGAGCGCAAAAACCACTTTTTAGCCAATTTCGCCGCAAAAGCTTATTTCTCCAAAAATACCTACAGGGACATAAAAAGC
>NW_020635396.1:554-1000 GCF_003573695.1 Papaver somniferum
TAATATCAACACACTGGCATATACAAGGGTACCAGTGGTCGATAACCTAACTCTAGGTCAACACAGCTGGCATATACAAGGGTTCCAGTGGTCGACTTTATTTAGTTTTATTCCGTTTGGTCTAATGGTCTGGTCTCAATTTCTCTTTCTTTCTTTTTTTTTTCAATTTTTTTTTTCATGGTATCTCAATCACTCTAATTCACCCTAGCATTGGTAACAACTTGAATCGTGTGCCTCACCTAATCACTTAGAGAAACATAGTTTAAAATGAAAAAATAAAAATAGAAGTGAAAAGGACTCAATGAAATATGGTGAAACTATCATGTTATTTCTAACACCTGAGCTCTGTGCTTTTATGAATAGACTCTTTAGATGTTTCCATCTAATCAGATTGGTTCCTCAACTCCTACAACCAAAATGCTTCCATCCACTTAGGTTGGTTAGTG
>NW_020635397.1:0-2885 GCF_003573695.1 Papaver somniferum
AGGGTCTGCTATTTCTGCAGCCATCACTCGCAAGAACAATAAGTACCTGGACAAGTGCAATTTACTCGGCTATGGTTTTGGGGTTCTAGCCTTTACCACTTTCGGGGAGCTTAGTTCTGATTTAACATCTTTTTTAAAGAGATTGGGAAATTGTATGGCTATACATGATGCTAATTTTAAGATACGCAATTCTCTTTTTCACAGACTAGGAATAGTTATTCAAAAAGGTGTTGGTGCCCAGCTTGTTGCTAGGTTACCCGCCTTCCCCTGTAATACTGATTTTGGGTCATTATAAAAGCCTTCGTGGCCCCTTTTATAATAATAATAAATAATAATAATAATAATACTTAGGGCTTTGTTGTGCTGGAAAGAGCCTTCTGGTTGCTTTAATTTGGCTCAGCAACTGCTCGGCCTACCTAAGAGAGCTCCTAGAAAACAACAACCTGGTAAGAAAAAGAAAAATACTAAGTTTTCAGCATGCAGGAGGAAACTAAGTTACGACCACTATACTGTAGCCATCCGTATTCTTTCCTCCAATGGTTTAGATCCACCAACTCCGAATAAGCTATTTGGACTCCAACAAAGACACCCATTTTCTCGGCCTCCTATTATACAAGCGGAAGATATTATTGCTCCTGCTTTATCTGTTGATGCAAAGGATGTTCTTACGGTCATTAAGAGTTTTCCCAAGGGTACTTCCTGTGGGAGAGACAAACTTAGGGCTCAACACTTGTTGGATGCCATGAGTGGATCTGGCACAACTATTGCTGATGAATTTCTTCAATCTATCACCGGTGTGGTGAATCTTTGTCTTGCCGGGAATTTCTCTCCCATGATCCCATCCTTGGTGACCTTGTAGCCAGTGCTCCCTTAACCCCACTTCTCAAACCTGATGGAGGGTTGCGACCTATAGCAGTAGGGACTATTTGGAGGAGACTTTGTTCAAAATTAGCAACCACCTCGGTTTGTAAAGTTATGAATTTATATCTGGGCAAATACCTTGGATTTGGTATTTCCCGTGGTGGTGAAGCTATTATGCACTTGGCTAATAGATTGCTGGAGCTACAAGGTGTTGATTCTTCCAAGACCATGTTGCTCATAGATTTTCCCAACGCCTTCAATCTCGTTGACATGTCCAGCATCATTAAAGAGGTGAGAGCTCATTGGCCCAGTATCTCTCATTGGGTTGAGTTTTGGTACGCAAAACCAGCTAAGTTGTATTACCAAGACTCAGTTTTATCTTCAGCAAAAGGCGTGCTGGAGGGTGACCCCCTCGGTCCCTTCTTTATGCACTAGCCCTTCATCCTCTTTTCGAAAAGATTGTAGCTCAATGTACTTTGGATCTTCATGCGTGGCACCTATATGATGGAACCATAGTTGGGTATACTATGGAAGTATCTAAAGTTTGAATATTATACAAGACGATGGCCCTAGTTATGGTTTTCACCTGAATATATCGAAGACCGAAATTTTCTGACCTTCTTATGACCCAAGAAGAGAAAAATGCGACGTTTTCCCTCCTAATATTGGTAAACCGGTGGATGGAGTTAAGCTCCTTGGCGGACCAGTCAGCTTGATCATGAAGTTTTGCAGCAACATAGTGTTGTCGAGGGTTGACAAAGTAGTGCAATTAATGGGAAAAATCCAAGAATTGGAGGATCCTCAAAGTGAGTTACTCCTTTTTCGTAACTGCACTGGGGTTACCAAGATGTATTTTACCCTCCGTACTACAAGTCCTAAATCTATTTAGTCGGTTGTTGCTATGTTTAATAAACATCTCTAGGATTATTTGCGTCGTTTGTTGGTTGGTGACTGTGCTGATTTCGCTTTGGTCCAACAAAGACTGGCCACACTTCCCATTAAGGACGGTGGTCTGTGTGGGCATACATTGGCTGATACAAGTATGTACTGTTACCTTGCATCTCAGGCTCAAACTCAACAACTGTAGCAAACGATCTTGGGGTTAACGGACACTAGAGATCCCTTCCTCGGTTATCAACATTAGTAATACTCCCCCCCATTACATGAAGTCTCTGACAATTATTTACTTTGATGTTGTCAAAAAGAAGATACCTTCTAGTCTTCCCTTAACAGCGCGTGACTACACTTTATGGAAGTGCAACCGAATAGAACATGTCATGGACTTTCTTAAGGCCATTCCTATATCTGGGCTTAACCAAACTGTTGGTCCTAGACAATTCAGTTCTGTCTTGCAGTACCGGCTAAGGATACCTTTCTTCGAGGAGAACATCTTATGCTCTTGCTGCAAACGACCCATGGATGTCTTCGGAGACCATGCTATTCACTGCGCCAGTGAGGTTGGACAGAAATTTCGCCATGACTTAGTGAAAGATGTCTTGGCTGACATTTGTTATAAAGCGGGTGTCGCTGCTAGGAAGGAAGTATATTTGGGTTTCTGGAAGGACGATAGTAATCTCAAGCCTGCGGATATTATGGTTTACAATTGAGAGGACGGTAAGGATGTATGCATGGATGTTACGGGTGTATCTCCTTTTATAAGTGCTTATACTCGTGTACCTGGCCAGGCCATTGCTGCTGCCATCACTCGCAATAACAAGAAATACTTGGACACCTGCTCTTCACGTGGCTATGATTTTGGTGTGCTGGCCTTTACCACCTAAGGTGAGCTCAGAGCTGATACAATTTCCTTTCTCAAAAGACTGAGGAATCGCATGGATAGACATGATGCTAATTTCAAGATGCGCAATTCTCTTTTCTATAGGCTAGGAATTGTTATTCAAAAAGGTGTTGGTGCCCAGCTTGTTGCTAGGCTGCCGACCATTCCTTGTAATATTGATTTTTCTTTTTGATAATATTATTATAATATAATAATAATATTTATTATTATTATATTATTGGATAAC
>NW_020635398.1:0-574 GCF_003573695.1 Papaver somniferum
CGAGAGATCAAAGGAAGGGAAAATTTGGAGTGGCCATGGTCTAAGGGAAAACAGCCCCTAGATTCTAGAAGTCTAAAGATTACTGTGAATATCATTGCTTCAACAGACACCAGACCGAGAAATGTAAAAACCTCAAAATAATGATCCAAAAATTGATTGATGCTGGCAAACTCAAGCAATACATACGAAAGGAGGTCACCGAGGACAGATCCAAACGAACAAAGAAAGTCCAACTTCCGGAGGGGAACCGCATAATCAATACCATCTCGTGTTCTGAAGCCGTGGGGCCCTCACTTACAACACAAATAGGAAAGAGGCTACGGAAACAGTTCGAGGACCACTGCGAATTGTATAAGATTGATGGTGTAGAAGTGGACGAGCACGAAGAATGGATGGACTCACCTATTATCTTCGACGCTGAAGATATCGAAGAAGATATGGAAGACCATAACGATCCCCTGGTCCTGACACTACCAGTGGCTGGATGTAACCTCAAAAAGATCCTCATAGACGGGGGAAGCTCAGTAAACGTTCTATTCTACGACGCATTCAAACGAATGAAACTCCATGAAGA
>NW_020635398.1:656-1000 GCF_003573695.1 Papaver somniferum
ATGACCTCTTATTACACCATCTACGGATTCAATGGAGCACCCACGAAGCCATTGGGAGACATCGTGTTGCAGGTTAACGCCGGACCCATGAAAGTAGAAACACGATTCAGCGTGGTTGACGCCCCATCCCCCTACAACACCACTATCGGACGAAAGTGGTTACATAAACTCAAGGGAGTGGCGGCAACTTACTACCAATATCTCATATTCCCTACACCTGAGGGAGTGATGGAAATCAAGGGAGATCGGGTCTCTGCAAGAGAGTGCCAAGCCACTCAGGATCGTATCAACAACGAACAAGAGCAGCAAAAAACCCGAAGAATTAAAAATAAAGAAGCCACGAA
>NW_020635399.1:0-608 GCF_003573695.1 Papaver somniferum
CAAATATACTTTTAAGAGAATCAACAAGACTCAATCAATTAAAAGTATATCAACGAGTTTATATCTCTCTTCTTGATTTGATTTACTCAAGCAAGAACTGCGAGTTCAAATCAAATACAAGGAATAACTTGGATGGTACCAAAGACCAATATTCAAGAATCAATCAATATCAATCAACAACCAAAGGTCGGATTTCCGATTGATTGATTCAAACACACAACTTGTATTATCTCAATTATATAAACAAATATAATGCGGAAATAGAAATAACACAGACACCAGTAATTTTGTTAACGAGGAAACCGCAAATGCAAAAAAAACCCGGGACCTACTCCAGATTGAACACACACTGTATTAAGCCGCTACAGACACTAGCCTACTCCAGGCTAACTTCGGACTGGAGTGTATTTGAACTCCAATCAGTCTCCCACTGGAACCAAGGTACAGTTGCACTCCCTACGCCTCTGATCCCAGCAGGATACTACGCACTTGATTCCCTTAGATGATCTCACCCACAACTAAGAGTTGCTACGACCCAAAGTCGAAGACTTGACAATAAACAAATCTGTCTCACACAGACAAGTCTATCAAAGGATCAATCTGTCTCC
>NW_020635399.1:715-1000 GCF_003573695.1 Papaver somniferum
TTTTGATAATAATCAAGGTGAACAGGAACCAATTTATAATTCGGTCTTATATTCCCGAAGAACGACCTAGAGTTATCAATCACCTCACAACAATCTTAATCGTATGGTAGCGAAACAAGATGTTGAGGAATCACAAACAATGAGACGAAGATGTTTGTGATTACTTTTTATATCTTTCCTATCGGAGATATCAATCTCAAGCCAATCAATCTGATTGTACTCGTACGGTAGAAGATGCAAGATCAGATCACACAACTACGATAAAAGTAGTATCGGTTTGGCTTC
>NW_020635400.1:0-624 GCF_003573695.1 Papaver somniferum
ATAATCTTTTGTGTGCACAATACTTGTTTGGGTAAAAGAGGATCCAATTAATAATCGGTTTATCCTTGTGGTAGATTGGATTGATTAATTGAGTAGATCGACATCAACGCGGTTTTTCGGATTAAAGGTGTTGTTGGATTAATCTTAATCGATTACCTTTGGGTGATTGGACATAAGATGGATCTAGACCCGACGAAGGAGTTTATGTTGAGATAAACGGAAGAGCCTTTGTCCGACTCATATCACTTGGTTGAATAGAGTTGATACCAAACAGGTTTATTGTTCCTTTACTGTTTGGAATACGAACCAAAGGGATTGTTCCAAGTACGTGACTTATTCATAAGTCGGAGGCGTGGGAATACAGACGTAACTAGGTGAACTATAGGGTTAGTTACTTGGTCTCAACTATACGAAGTTACGTGTAATTTTGTGTAGCGGCTTAATCATGAGAGTATTCAATTCTGCACTAGGTCTCGAGGTTTTTCTGCATTTGCGGTTTCCCCGTTAACAAAATCTTGCTGTGTCATTTACTTTTATTTTCCGCATTATAATTGTTTTATTATAATTAAAGTAAATTACACAAACGTTAATTCCTATTTACTTGATAAGCAATCCTATTGTGTT
>NW_020635400.1:635-1000 GCF_003573695.1 Papaver somniferum
CATTATAATTGTTTTATTATAATTAAAGTAAATTACACAAACGTTAATTCCTATTTACTTGATAAGCAATCCTATTGTGTTTGGTTTAGTCCGAACCTTTATATCAAGTAAAGATACTTCGTTGTTGTATTGTCTCGAACTCGTATCCATAGACGATCACACGAAGTGTGAACCGATTAGTTGTATTGTCTCGACTCAGTCCATAAACAATCACTTTCGGAGAAAGGACTTATAGGTAGGAAAAGTTTTAGCTTGAGGTATATTTGGGTACCCTCGCCTTTTCATCTCCAACCTGGTGATTTAATAATTGTGAAAACACTAGGGGTACCAAAATACACCACCAACTTTTTCGTAGGCAATTTGTA
>NW_020635401.1:0-283 GCF_003573695.1 Papaver somniferum
CCACTGCCAGAATGAACCTATCCTAATGGACTGAGATACCGGTCTGACTAATATCAACACAACTGGCATATACAAGGGAAACAGTGGTCAATAACTTAAATCTAGATCAACAAACTGGCAAATACAAGGGAACCAACAGTTGATTACACAGAACAATAACCGTTTTTTTTTTAACTTAACGGCATGAATAGATCTTTTTGATCCAAGCGCATGCTTCTTGTCAGCAGATTACACGATAGTTCCCACGGGTCCTGCATTCCACGCTTGCTTAGGCGACGGAAAC
>NW_020635401.1:483-867 GCF_003573695.1 Papaver somniferum
AAAGGGTCTAAATAGAAAATTTTCATTGGCTGCGTTTCTTCATAGGTGGGATCCGAATCATTAGGTCCTAGAGTCTGGAAAAACTCAAATATGATCTTAGAAGTGCACAATAATAACCTAAGTAACTGAGGATCCTCTAAGTCAATAAGATTTTACTTACAAAATTGACCACAATGAGAGTAGTGGTCATTCTTAAGCAAATGTGTCGTTTCAAATTTCCTAAAGCATTTAGGTTTAGTCTCACAACTTAATATTCGACACATTTGGAATATAAACGTTCCCACAGTTGGAAGAAAACTATTTGGTGGGAAAAAAAAGTCAATCTGGGGATCATAGCCTGGGAAAACCACATCAACCAGAGGATGGGTTTCTAACGACTGAACT
>NW_020635401.1:899-1000 GCF_003573695.1 Papaver somniferum
TGGACATCATTAGGCTCGGGAAAACGAATATGAAGGTAATCTTGTAAAATGGTCGAGGCACAGATATCAAGTCCTAAGTGTGGGGACTTTCTGAGAGTTAA
>NW_020635402.1:0-238 GCF_003573695.1 Papaver somniferum
GTGTGAAGAAGACAGTGAAGTAAAAAAAAGGAAAAAAAAAAAAAAGCAAAGCCAATGCAATGGCTTTAGGCATTCATCTAGAGTGGGAAGAGAACCAGCTTGCTCACAGTCACTAGTGAGCACTAGTTTCTCCCCACTGCTCAATCAACTCAATGCTCTAAGGCTCTAACCTAGCATTGACACACAACAGTAAACTAATCCTAACATTTGAGAAGCTAACAGTTGACAAAACAAGAGA
>NW_020635402.1:438-816 GCF_003573695.1 Papaver somniferum
GATGGAGTTAGGTGTTGTAGTGTTAAGCGGAAGTATCGAGGTTTGATGCGCAGGCAAAGAAGCGACCGTAGGATCTAAATGTGATCTAATCTGAAGGCTTGGAATTTAGGCACTATGGTGTTTTGCAGGAGCTTCAGATTTTGATGCGCGATGAAGGAGCGACCATCGGATGATGAGATGGATCCAATCCGACGGCTGAGAATGGAGGCGGGTATGGATATAGAAAATGGGTTTGGGTAAGGGTTTTGGGCTTTGGGTATGCCAATCCCATATCTTCTTTAAGAACAATTCTTCCTTCTTGAGCCCATTTCCAGCTTTTTGGACGTGCGCTCCATTCTTTGCGGCTTCCTTGCGTAATTCCTCCCGGCTTTTTACTAC
>NW_020635403.1:0-259 GCF_003573695.1 Papaver somniferum
GGATTAGCAAAATATATACAAAAGGAACAAAAGAGTTTTTAAGAAATTTTATCTACTGGATTATATACAAAAAATTCACCATACACTAACAATCTAAAGAGTTGAGGATCAACCCAAAAGACAAAGTGTAGAGGTTTCAACGGCTTAACACAAATATAACAAGAAAGAAACGCAAGTGAAACTGTGAAACAAAATGAGCTACCCCCAAACCTGGATTTTTCAACGGATAAAATTTTGGAAACAAAATCTCGCAGTTTTG
>NW_020635403.1:270-443 GCF_003573695.1 Papaver somniferum
ATTTTTTTTCAATTTTGATTTTTCAATTTTTTTTTTTTTTTGGAATTTTCCAATTTTTTCAAAAAGAAGAAGGAGTTCGTTTTCAATTATGGCAAATTATCATGGTATCTACTCTATACCCCCAAACCTAAACTAAACATTGTCCTCAATGTTTCAAAATATGGAAAGAATTA
>NW_020635403.1:526-929 GCF_003573695.1 Papaver somniferum
TGGAAGGCCATCAGATTGTGACTTATGTAGGACGATAGGCACATCATTACTAATAACATCAACATCTCCTAAGTCTTCTACACGTGTCACGACATGCTTACTATGCTCACACAAATCAGAATCATCAACATCATCAGAAGAATTATTCTCATGCATCGGCAAATCAGTGGAAACATCACAACGTGACCCAGGTAGAGAATCAGACACACCAATTATATTTTCATGCATATTAGTGTCAACAGAAGATTCTATATTACCTAAGTCATCTTCATAGGACAGATGCACATGCTCAAAATCAGTATCAACATCACATGTATATGGAATACTAGAAGAAACATCATTCATGAAGGTCGAGGCAGAGAAGCCTAATGTATTTGAACCCAAAGGTTCCATAACATTTTCA
>NW_020635404.1:0-293 GCF_003573695.1 Papaver somniferum
AAACAGCAAACAACAATGGAGATAAACAGTGAAGCAAAGACAATAAAATGACAGTGTAATAAACCAAGGCCTAAGCCAAGGGCAGTGATGTGAAGAAAACATTGAAGTAGAAATAAGAAAACAATGAAGACAAGAGGATGATCACTAGGACGTTGAATCCACCATTAACCTAAGGGATATTCTAATCACAGCTAAAATACTTACCAAAGTGCTAATTGTCTGATTAAAGCACAACTAGTCTAAGGGCTTAGCAACACTGAACATGAGCTGCACATGATGAAGACTATCTCAGC
>NW_020635404.1:493-889 GCF_003573695.1 Papaver somniferum
CTACATCGTTTCCCTTTTATAGCTTACAACAAAATACCCAAATTTTCTAAAAACCCTAATTTGAAAATCCCCAAATCAGCAGGATTAGGGTTTCGATAAATAAAATTAACTCACCCTCTGACGCAAATAGACTCGACCCATGCTTGTTGATGTCCCTCTGATGCTCTTCCTGCTCCAATTGATGTACTGCAACCCTAGCTCGAGTTGTTTCATCAACTCCACACCTAGGGTTCAGAGAGATGTGGGTTTGAAGAAGCAACTAGGCTAGAGAGTTGGGGAAAGTGATGGTGATTGAGGTGGTGTCGGGGTATGGAGATGGTAGTGAGGCAGAGGGTGGCAGTGGACATGGAAGAGAGGCAGGAGCAGAGCTCGACTGCAACTGTCGGGGGAAGAAGA
>NW_020635405.1:0-359 GCF_003573695.1 Papaver somniferum
CTCCGATCCATTAATAAGTTCATCAAATAATGGATTGTCCAATACTCTGTAGGCTAAAGGATCATGAACTACATCGTCTAAAACGGTGGTATCTCTAGTCAGATCCACATCCTTTTGAATATGTGAATAATCATTAAAATTATTGGGATCTGAACCAGAAGTAATATTATCATTATGAAGCTCAAATGGAGTAACTAATTCCGGATCACTATGCCTACAAATGTATGATTCTTCATCAATATTATCTTCATCATAATCATCATGAACCTCATCTAAAGTAGTGTCTTTTATTCTAACCTCGTCCTCTAGATTGGGAAAATATTCACTATTGATATCAAGGGTAGAATTGGAAACACTAT
>NW_020635405.1:559-729 GCF_003573695.1 Papaver somniferum
GTCAAATTCAGGTTGATACTCATTGTATTGGCTTCTATCATACCAGTTTGACATTCTTAATTGCAAGGGAATTCTACACAACCACAAACAAGGCCGACTCGAATCTACCAAAACAAACCTAAAGATTTCTAGCAAACAAAAAGCATGATGGCTTCACTTAGATTGTTTTC
>NW_020635406.1:0-577 GCF_003573695.1 Papaver somniferum
CGTTTTTAGTTATTGGGAACCGATCCTATGGACATGTACACCAAATACAAGTTAGATACCATATATATGTGTGAACCGATCCTAGTACCTAGTCAACCAAGTTTTAGTAACTAGCATGACTAATTCTAGTACCCACATGGAGGTAGAACCGAAACTTGTGTTGGTAGAACCGTGAAACCCATGTTTGGTGATTTGATAGGATAATCAATCACATAGTTCTTGGAAGTCATATGAACCAATTCTAAACTTGTTTGGAAGTGTGGAAAATCGGTTCCAAGATTGTAATTATGAAAAAGGACTTACAAAGTAAAGATGTCGACAGAATTTGAACATGTGTAGTAACGCTTATCTTTTATTGTTCAAAGGTATTCCTTAATAGCTAAAGGAGAATCCCGGATCGAAATAAATTAAGAATCTTTTAATTAAGGTTTTTAGTTTTGCATATCTTTAGAAAAATAAAAATTAGTAATGTGCATTTACTAGTTGGAGATTTTCTAAGAGATTTTCGGTCAATATTTGGACAAAGCATTTCCAGGAATTATGGAAACCGAATTTGGAAATATATTGCATATCTTGA
>NW_020635406.1:588-1000 GCF_003573695.1 Papaver somniferum
GTCAATATTTGGACAAAGCATTTCCAGGAATTATGGAAACCGAATTTGGAAATATATTGCATATCTTGAGAATATTTTCAGTTTTGGAAATTTCTTGGTGTCCAAGCTTCCTTGATCTATAAATATTGAAGTTTGCATTTCAAGCAAACTAATCCTCAGAGCCAGCAAAACTACCTAGTTATGCTGTTACTGGCAGAACCGCCTATTCGGAGAGGAAAGTAACCTAATTAGGAGAAATCTCTTACGGCCGCTCGGTTTAAAGAATTCTTTGGTATTGAGAAGATCTATTAGTACCGTTGGTGGAAAACTAGATAATTGCGGTTTATTATTAGTTTTCGATTGATTTGATTGACTAACGGTTGTTGAACTTTGATTGCACCTAGTTTGTTTATGCTTGAGAATCTTCTCTTCT
>NW_020635407.1:0-180 GCF_003573695.1 Papaver somniferum
CTTCTTTTTGAAAAAAAATTAAAAAATTGAAAAAAATTAATTAATTAATTAAAAAATCATAAAAAATGGAGCTCATTTACCTTGAAATGTTGACTCTTGTGCAAATATGTAATTATTAGGAGTCTTAGTCTAGATATTTAGGCACCCTGATTCTAGCACAATTCACATAGTGATAAGAAA
>NW_020635407.1:380-607 GCF_003573695.1 Papaver somniferum
TATCTCTGGACTAGCCAGTGTATCCCCATGAGGGCTGGACTAGCCAGTTCCTCTTGGGTAGATTTTTCTTCCCTGTTTTGTATTTGTAGATTTAATTTTAATTTTCAATTTTGATTCCAAATTCAGTTTTAGTTTATCTTGTTTCAATTCAGTTTGTTTTATGTTTTAATTCACATTTCATTCTAGTTCACATGTTAGTTTGTAGTTCTCTGTTTAGTAAATGTTTT
>NW_020635407.1:679-1000 GCF_003573695.1 Papaver somniferum
TCAGTTCAGTTCATTTCAAAGACTACTGAAGCCCAGATTCATTACAAAGCCCAGTTCAGTCTTGGGTTAATCTAGAAGCCCATTGACCTGTCAAAAGACAGTCACTTCAAAGGCCAAGCCTAGTGCACTTCAAGACCAACTGAGCCCAAGCTCAGTTCACTTCATTGTCAAACAAGCCTATAATCCAAAGGTACCCAAAGCCCAAAAGGCTTCATAGTTGACCAACAACAATTTAGGAGCCCAAAATGGCTAGAAACTCCAAACACTCCCAGTCTCTGTGGATCGACCCGTACTTGCACGAGCTACAACTGACGACCGTGC
>NW_020635408.1:0-885 GCF_003573695.1 Papaver somniferum
TTTTGATTACTAACATTGACAAACATGCTTGAGATAGAAACGCATGCGAGTTCGACCGAGCAATGCTCTAACAATCTCCCCCTTTTTCAATTTTAGTGACAAAACTATCAATACATATGGAATACAAAAAAGATAAAGAAACTTCAGTAGCTCCTATTCCACATGTCTAATCTTCAACATTCCTCGAAATCTTCGTCACTTCCAAGTACTCCAATGATCCCAAAGGTTGTAAGTTTAGCATCACCGTTGTTGAAGATTCGTAGCTATAACAATGAGAAAACATAGTTCTCGATCATTGTTATACAGTGTCATAGTATTATTACACAGCGTCAAAGTTCAATTGTATCACAACTTCAACAATAATACTATGGTGATATGTATCACTCCCCCTTAGTCAATACTCCATATCACATGGAAACCACTCCCCCTTACATAATGATCCGAAAACCATATGTATTTGTAGTATGAACTACATATTAATTATCCCCCTTTTTGTCAATAAAATTGGCAAAGGTACAAGAACGGTATCATAATGAAATTTCTGAGAGAGACATTTCATGACAAAAGGAAAAAATACATACCAACTAATTTAGATGCAATCATAAAGCCGAATCTAAATGCATTCATCAAGGAGTTTAAAGATACAAGATAACCCCTCTAATATTCCACAACCGCACACCCCTCAAGATATGACCATTAAGCACAAGTTCAAAAGAACTCCCCCCCATTGGATGTCATTCCCGATAGAACAACAAGAGCGACCTTAATTTCAAAAGAAAAGAAGGATTTTATTGGACACCAAAAACCATGAGAATGATTTTCTATATCCAAAAAACTCAACCAAATTAATCACAAGTAAACCCATGATTAATTTAATCGGAATAC
>NW_020635409.1:0-551 GCF_003573695.1 Papaver somniferum
TATGTTGTCCCATATTTTGTCAAAAGTAAAGTCGTTCATGATCGGTATTCATGTATTGATTTAAGGATGAATAGACTTTTGACATATACAAAAGTTAATCCTATATTGTCAATTCTTTGATGGAAGATAGGTTAACATCTTTTGTGTTCAAGGATTATGTCTATTAAATATCGTTATGCAAATAGTGATGGAAGATAGAATGAATCCTTGTGTACTCCACAGTATTGATCTTCACTGATCCATATTTTATGTAATACTGTGAGGCTCCGTAATGTGTCTTATGTTGAGCACGATACAACCAAATTGATTGTTTTTTATTAGCTTTGTTGGTTGTTCCGTAAGGTACTTTATGTTGAGCATTCTTGAACTAAATTAATCATCTTGTTTGGTTATTTAGTTATTGCTCCATAAGTCTTTTTATGTCGAGCAAAACAAATGACAATTAAATTGATTACTTTTGTAATTATTTTGGTTGTGTATTCCAATTAGATTAACTATGGGTTTTCTTGTAATTAATCTAGTTGAGTATTTTCATACTCCGTAAGATTCCT
>NW_020635409.1:569-1000 GCF_003573695.1 Papaver somniferum
GGTTCTCTTGTAATTAATCTAGTTGAGTATTTTCATACTCCGTAAGATTCCTCTTATGTTGAGTATATGAACGACTATCCTATTCATTTTCTAATGGTTATGTTAGTCGTATGCTCTGTAAGTTCTCTTATGTCGAGCATAATCAATTAAGTTGATCACTTTTGTGTTTAATTTGATTGCGTATTCCGATTAAATTAATCATGGGTTTACCTGTGATTAATTTGATTGAGTTTTTGGATAAATCATTCTCATGGTTTTTGGTGTCCAATCAAAATCCTTATTTTCTTTTGAAATTAAGGTCGCTCTTGTTGTTCCCTTGGGAATGACATCAAAAGGGGGAGAGTTCTTTTGAACTTGTGCTTAATGGTCATATCTTGAGGGGTGTGCGGCTGTGAAATTTTAAATGGGTTATCTTATATATTTAAACTCCT
>NW_020635410.1:0-587 GCF_003573695.1 Papaver somniferum
TCTTCTTTCGTCCATTATGGTCCCTACTTTGATCATATTCGGGTTTGTTTCCGTTCATATGTTGATTTCTTTCACGGGCTCTACTGGTGTGAACACCGGCTTCGGATCCTCGAGGACTGGGACGTTCTTTGATTGCTATTTGGTATGCTTCTGTCCTTCGTTGGCTGCTGAAGTACCTGTTTCTGTGTTTAGGGCATTATCATCCTTTGTCAAACCCCTCCCTGTGGTTTCCTTGAGGAACACGTCTATGGCCTTTTCTTTCGCGGCTTCTTTATTTTTAATTCTTCGGGTTTTTTGCTTCTCTTGTTCGTTGTTGATACGGTCCTGAGTGGCTTGGCACTCTCTTGCAGAGACCCAATCTCCCTTGATTTCCATCACTCCCTCTGGTGTAGGGAATCTGAGATATTGGTAGTAAGTTTCCGCCACTCCCTTGAGTTTATATAACCACTTTCGTCCGATAATGGCGTTGTAGGGGGATGGGGCGTCAACTACGCTGAATCGTGTTTCTACTTTCATGGGTCCGGCGTTAACTTGCAACACGATGTCTCCCAATGGCTTCGTGGGTGCCCCATTGAATCCGTAGATGG
>NW_020635410.1:598-1000 GCF_003573695.1 Papaver somniferum
GCAACACGATGTCTCCCAATGGCTTCGTGGGTGCCCCATTAAATCCGTAGATGGTGTAATAAGATGTCATCAGCTGTTCTTCATGGAGTTTCATTTGTTTGAATGCGTCGTAGAATAGAACGTTTACTGAGCTTCCCCCGTCTATGAGGATATTTTTGAGGTTACATCCAGCCACCGGTAGTGTCAGGACCAGGGGGTCGTTATGGTATTCCATATCTTCTTCGATATCTTCAGCGTCGAAGATAATAGGTGAGTCCATCCACTCTTCGTGCTCGTCCACTTCTACACCATCAATCTTATACAATTCGCAGTGGTCCTCGAACTGTTTCCGTAGCCTCTTTCCTATTTGTGCTGTAAGTGAGTGATGAGTGCAAAATAATGTATATATTTATCCCTTTTTGT
>NW_020635411.1:0-446 GCF_003573695.1 Papaver somniferum
TTCTTGACGAGACCGAGTACCTGTACCTCCCTAGCCTCGGTTCCAAAATTTTGGACTGGTACCTGTACCTTGTACCTCGGTTCCGGTTCCATTCGGTACCAGGTACGGTACCGATTCCAATCGGTTCTTTTCCAGACAGAAATATGTTTTTTTCTCTGACAATCTAAGTACATGTTTTTTACCTGTTTTTCAATATATTAAGTAATAACTCATACTTAGAACAAAGCAACAATTAATAAGTAGTTATATTACTAGCAAACCAAACAAACAAAGTTTTGAAAACCTGAGTAGCAGTAGGCAGTAGCAGTGTAGCACACAAACTGACAGTCTCACAATCACACACACTAAAGTCTGGGAAATCCGAAAAAAACAACAATTAGAAGTAGGCAGTAGCCACAGACACACACACTAAGTCTTGAAAATGAGAAAATCTGAAAAAAGAACAA
>NW_020635411.1:457-1000 GCF_003573695.1 Papaver somniferum
AATCCGAAAAAACAACAATTAGCAGTAGGCAGTAGCCACAGACACACACACTAAGTCTTGAAAATGAGAAAATCTGAAAAAAGAACAACTAGCAGTGCAGCTAGTGATGCAGTAGTCTTGAATCTTGATCTTCTAATCCATATCAGCAGCACTTGTGGTGCCATCAGTGTTGATAGAACCAAGTAACGCTGCCAAACAAATAATAGTAGTTAGTAACTCAATATCATCTCAGCTTGCATCACAACTCATTTAACCCATCAACATACATAACAACTCTTCATTAGACTCAATTCATTAATCAGCTAAACATCCTAGAATGATCAACATCCAGAAGACCAAACTTCAATTCATAATTAAGATGAGAACTACAAAACCACCACCAAAACAAATTAACACCCTAATTTCTAACACCCTAATTTCTCAAATTAACTACACACATCAAGATACACATTACCAGATCAATAACAAAACATGAACCCTGAATTAAGACAAGTACTAGCTTGTTATTAGCAATTCAGCTAAACTTTCAATCCAAAGATTTTG
>NW_020635412.1:0-519 GCF_003573695.1 Papaver somniferum
TAATACTATGACATTGTATAACAATGATCGAGACTGATGCTTTCTCGTTGTTATATCTACGGATCTTCAACAGCGGTGATGCTAAACTTACAACCTTTGGGATCATTGGAGTACTTGGAAGTGACGAAGATTTCGAGGAATGTTGAAGATTAAACATGTGGAATATGAGATATTAAAGTTTCTTTATCTTTATTGTATTCCATATGTATTGATATTTTTGTTACTAAAATTTACAAAGTATGAGATTGTTAGATCATTGCTCAGTCGAACTCGCATGTGTTCCTATCTCAAGCATGTTTGTCGATGTTAGTGATCAAAACTATAAGTCTTGATTTCTAGTCTATTATAGCTAAGTCTCGGACTAGGATAGAAAGTGTAGTTGAGCTTAAGGACTTCATAGAGATTCATCATACAAGTAGAAGAACTACTCAAGGAACCGGTGGAACTTCTCGACAAAAAGGTATGTGAATACTTGAACTTATCTATCACTAAAAAGTCTATCTACTCTATCTCCTACTT
>NW_020635412.1:550-1000 GCF_003573695.1 Papaver somniferum
TCACTCAAAAGTCTATCTACTCTATCTCCTACTCTTTGAGACAAGAAGTCGTATGCTATATATATATAGACTTTGATTATACACATTTGGTATTTCGAGCCGAGTATACCTCGCCTATCTATATCTCGAAGTATGAGTTGGTAAGTTTTTCGCTTTAACCAAGTTTATCTTTACCATGTGACGAAAGTCATGATATGTTTCAATCATCTTGAAAATTTCTTTGACGAGAAATGGTGTAACAACTATATAACGTCCTCTAAGAATGTTTCAATGATTTAAATGAGAGTTTAGATTACATAACCAATGGTGGACATAAGCATTGTTGTGGAAACACATTTATGTATAAGTCATATTCCTTGAACCAAAGTTTGCGAACTTTTTTGATCAAGAGAACCGGAAGAATGGCGTGAGCCAAGTCCGCGAACTCAGTTCGCGAACTGCCGAAGTTCT
>NW_020635413.1:0-489 GCF_003573695.1 Papaver somniferum
ACGGCATGCCTTGGCGCGGTTTGGGCGTGACCAAAACTAGGATTTTGGCGTTGGGCCAAAGGTTACCATGTGTTGGTTGGTGACCTTGGACGGCTAAGATTTGCATCTAAGATGGAAGGATGGTCGTTGATTGTCGCACGCCTTCGTTTTGGCAGCCATGAAGGGAAGGCCGGCATGGCATGGCTTAGGCGCGGCAAGGTGGATGGCACGACATGCCATTGGCACATGTGGCATGGACGGCATGCCTTGGCGTGGTTTAGGAGTGGCCAAACTAGGGTTTTGGCGTTGGGCCAAAGGTTACCATGCGTTGGTTGGTGACCTTGGACGGCTAAGATTTGTATCTAAGATGGAAGGGTGGTCGTTGATTGTCGCACGCCTTCGTTTTGGCAGCGGTGAAGGGAATGCCGGCATGGCATGACTTAGGCGCGGAAAGGTGGATGGCGCGGCATGCCATTGGAACATGTGGCATGGTCGGCATGTCTTGGCGTG
>NW_020635413.1:499-1000 GCF_003573695.1 Papaver somniferum
AGCGGTGAAGGGAATGCCGGCATGGCATGACTTAGGCGCGGAAAGGTGGATGGCGCGGCATGCCATTGGAACATGTGGCATGGTCGGCATGTCTTGGCGTGGTTCAGGCGCGGCCAAACTAGGGTTTTGGCGTTGGGCCAAAGGTTACCATGCGTTGTTTGGCGACCTTGGACGTCTAAGATTTGCATCTAAGATGGAAGGGTGGCCGTTGATCATCGCACGCCTTCGTTTTGGTAGACGCATAGGGAAGGCCGGCATGATATGGCGCGGCAAGGTGGTTGGCATGCCATTGACACATGTGGCATGGCATGCCTTGGCGCGGTTTGGCATGGCCAAAACTAGGGTTTGGGCCAAAGGTTACCATGTGTTGTTTGGCGACCTTGGACGACTAAGATTTGCATCTAAGATGGAAGGGTGGTCGTTGATCATCGCACGCCTTCGTTTTGGTAGCCGCATAGGGAAGGCCGGCATGGTGTGGCGCAGCAAGGTGGTTGGCATGCC
>NW_020635414.1:0-1000 GCF_003573695.1 Papaver somniferum
ACCAACTTCTTCTTAGGCAACCTGTTGTTGACGGTGGATTTTAGCTTAGGGTAAAAATCGTAAAACCGTACAACTGACATGACGTCATTATGACCATTAGTACATTTATTGAATCGATCAACATGCCTACGTAAGAATTACCAGGGTACCTTTTTTTTACGTGTCATGTTCCACGGCAGAACACTTAACATTGATCGACATCATCTATGCCAAACCCTAATTCTCATGCTACCGCACCAATGCATGCCAACCATGCCAGCCGCACCACTATGCCAATGGCAAATCATGCCAGCCACATCTCCGCGCCAAGGCATGCCAACCATGCCAGCCGCACCACTGTGCCAATGGCAAACCATGCCAGCCACATCTCCGCGCCAAGGCATGCCAACCATGCCAGCCGCACCACCGTGCCAATGGCAAACCATGCCAGCCACGTCTCCGCGCCAAGGCATGCCAACCATGCCAGCCGCACCACTGTGCCAATGGCAAACCATGCCAGCCACATCTCCGCGCCAAGGCATGCCAACCATGCCAGCCGCACCACTGTGCCAATGGCAAACCATGCCAGCCACATCTCCGCGCCAAGGCATGCCAACCATGCTAGCCGCACCATGCGCCAATGGCATGCCAAACCCTTGGCCCCACCATCCCAAGCCAACCGCACCTTGCCTTGGCCCCAACCATGCTAGCCGCACCATGCGCCAATGGCATGCCAAACCCTTGGCCCCACCATGCCAAGCCAACCGCGCCTTGCCTTGGCCCCAACCATGCTAGCCGCACCATGCGCTAATGACATGCCAAACCCTTGGCCCCTCCATGCCAAGCCAACCGCACCTTGCCTTGGCCCCACCATGCCAAGCCGTCCGTACCACACCCTTGGCCCCACTATGCCAAGCCATCCGCGCCGTTGGCCTTGGACCCACCATGCCGACCTTCCCTATGCCACTACCAAAACGAAGGTGTGCAACTATCAACGACCACATTTTCATCCTAGATGCAA
>NW_020635415.1:0-470 GCF_003573695.1 Papaver somniferum
CAAAGATTTGTATCTATCTAAGGAAGAGTTTAGAATAAAAAGGAAAGCTCAGAAACGCGTAGAAATTCTAAAACAAGAATTGCCGCAACTTTGTCGTGAAGAGAAGGAAAGAGATTTTGGAAGATTTGGGAGAGATTTAATCGGTATTTTTGATATAAATAGATTGTTTGGGTCATATAGAAGGGGTGTCGAGATTTTGGGGACTTGAGAAGAGCCAGAGAAGAAGAAATCAGAGTTTTATCAAACTCTGTTTCTGCTTCTGCTGCTGCTGCACAGCTCAAGAACGCGAAGAACATTGACGCACGAGGAACAGTCGCAGAACAGTGTCGTTGTTCAACAACATAAGATAAGTAACGTTTATATACAAGAGTAATCATTGTTCCTCTTTGTACCAGAGATCTGTAACACTTTTACGCTGTCGCAAATCAGCTGCTTTGCACCTTTCACTTTTTAATCAACTTTTGAGCAAC
>NW_020635415.1:481-1000 GCF_003573695.1 Papaver somniferum
CTGTTGCAAATCAGCTGCTTTACACCTTTCACTCTTTTAATCAACTTTTGAGCAACAAACATGTATTTTGAGCAAGTGATTAATATGAGGAGATAAACCCCATTGCTGAGGCGATAGAGGAAGCTATTTTTCCAACAAAAAGTGGTATATTCTTATTTATTTATCACAATTATTTTTATGATTGTTTTGCCTTGAGTGAAAATTGTTTGATTGATTCTTGTTAATCAATTGTTATATCTTTTGATAGAGCATGCTTGGACCTAGGTTTTTGATGTTCTATGCTTCGGATTTACACTTGTTATTTTGAGAATCTACTTGTTGCAATAGTTTAGAATCAAATTGAACGAAAAAAATTGCATGAATATAAATATTGGATTAAATCACTTTGAATTTGGAAAATAGTGGAATCTTAACCTTAGTGTTCTTTTAATATTGATATCAACTTTGATTGAGTTTGCTATAATTTTTAGTGAATTTTCTATTTTAATATTAGAATTTAAGTCTAATTAATATCCTTCA
>NW_020635416.1:0-556 GCF_003573695.1 Papaver somniferum
ATTCCGGACTCAACCAATCAAACAATCAAATCCTAAAATACTATAAACCATGAATCATAAACAATAAAGTTGAGACAAAACTAATCAATAGAATCAAATAACATGCATTGAGAAATCAACTTTTATCCCATAAACAACAAGTGTATTTAGTTACTCATAATAATGGAGTTCATCATCATCATGAGCAATAAAATAAAATAAAGAAGATGAAAGCAAAGCAAACCCTAAAAGTAGTTTTCTCCAAAGCTCCAAAAAGAATAATAAAACGTAATAATCCCAAAAGTTGTAGAAGTCTTCCTTTTATATCCCTTTGCTTCCCAAAATTAGGTCAAAATTTCAAAGCCCATTAGATGAAAATCCGCGTGGCCCAAAAGTCATAAAAAACCCGTGTAGAAACTCTGCTGAAAAGTCTCCGAAAGTTAGCCGGAGAGTCGTCGGAAAAGTGCCCAGGTGACCGGCAAAGTCCGCCCGATCACCGGTCAACGGCCTGAATCGGTCGGATCAACGAGTCGACTCGGGAAGTCAAACCGAATCAGAGACTCAACTCAGTGATGTC
>NW_020635416.1:567-1000 GCF_003573695.1 Papaver somniferum
GGTCGGGTCAACGAGTCGACTCGGGAAGTCAAACCGAATCAGAGACTCAACTCAGTGATGTCAGATGCTGAGCCTAGTCAGACCTGAGTAAGAAGCTAACTCAGCTGACTTGGTTCAGGCTACAGTTGCATGCCACTTTGCACAGGCCAAAGATGTGTTGCACAATGATTGTGCATCACTGCTGCACTTCCAGCTTCATCTGCAACCCACTGTTGATTCTTCTTGGCCCTTCACAACATCACTTCTTCCCTGTAATTTTAATTCATTCACAGACCTAACCAATCTCTCGATCCATATCATTCACTGCCATCTTCTCTACAGTTTCATTATCTCAGTCCATGACCAACTGCAGCACCAGTTCCATCTGAGCTGCAACAGCATCCTCAACTGCGACGCAACATTCTCTACCTGCAATATCTCAGCTAACCACAGA
>NW_020635417.1:0-527 GCF_003573695.1 Papaver somniferum
TAATAAAAAAAAACCTAAAAATTAATCTAAAAACAAATCCGCGTTGGCGGCGCCAAAATGATGGTGTTTTTAATCATTGTTGTAAATAAGGATTCGAACTCTAAGACTTGTGAAGATTAAATTTAAAGATTTAATGAAAATAATAAACAAAGGAGAGAGTTACCGGGACTAGGATTCCACTGAATTCATATCATAAGGCTCAATTATTTATTCTCAACAATTATCGCTTAATAAATAAAATAACATGAACTCTTATTTTTTCCAAAGTAGATTCTCAAAATATTAGTTATAAATCGTAAGCATGGGACATCAAACATCTAAGCAAGCATGACCCATCAAATAAAATGATAACTAATTAATTCAAATCATAATTCTATTTTAGTTAGTGCAAAAGTCAAATAGAAAAATAAAATAAATTTATCCATGTATGAAATTCGGATTCCTCCGTCGATCCAGTGTAGGGGTCTATCTCATCATGTTGTAGACACTCTTAAAAGATTATTTTATTGCTCGAAAAGTGTTTACAA
>NW_020635417.1:538-1000 GCF_003573695.1 Papaver somniferum
CCAGTGTAGGGGTCTAGCTCATCATGTTGTAGACACTCTTAAAAGATTATTTTATTGCTCGAAAAGTGTTTACAATGGTGAAAATGAAGAAAAATTAAACGCAACTATTTTGCTCTTCCAAAACTCCCCCCTCTCCGGATGCCTCTTTGGTCCTATTAGCACCCTATTTATACACAACAACTCATTACTCAAACATCTTTTCCAAAATATTCTTCCATAACTCCACCAGATCTTCTCTTAAATGAAAGATATCTCAGGAATAATTTCTTTCTCCATTTATCACACATCTTCCTCTATTTGCTAGAATAAAATCCTGGGGATATTATCTATTTTTATTTATAAATAAAGCCACAGATTTTCTTTCTCCTTTTCAATATAAACAAACTCATCAATATATTATATCTTTTAACTTCAAGATATGAAAACTTCCTGTATAATAGGCAAGAAGATATCTTTTCCTTA
>NW_020635418.1:0-442 GCF_003573695.1 Papaver somniferum
ATCCTTTTGGGTTCTCTTGAAGTCCTTTGATAGTCTTATAAAAACAGTTCCTTGGGTGTTTCTCAACACTACAAGATTCAAGAGTTGTTGGAAAGAAACTCTTTCTTGGTTCCATGGTGAGCAAGACATTGTTCACCTCAACACAACTTGTTTGAGTTGAAAGTGCATCCTCACCAAGAAATGCCCTGCTATGTATACGGTGAGGGAAGCACAACAACTGGGGCGCACAGATTATATTCAGTAAGGCTGTAGAATTCAATTGGATTTTCTAAAAAGGTATGTCTATAAACTTGAGCAAGTTTTATGTTTTTATTACTTGTTTGAGTACTTATAATGATCCATGTACCTTGATTATCGTTCATTTCTACCTAACTTGATCTGTGTTTAAGGTTCTTAAATGTTTAGGTTTGAAAACATTAGTTCGGGATGTTTGGACTTCATG
>NW_020635418.1:453-1000 GCF_003573695.1 Papaver somniferum
TAAGGTTCTTAAATGTTTAGGTTTGAAAAAATTAGTTCGGGATGTTTGCACTTCATGGTACACATACCAAGTATGCATAACATCATTTAAAACCAAAATCCAGGGGTCTAAGTTCGCAAACCTCGTCTGCATACGGCTCCAGGATACGAAAATTCGTTTGCAAACCCGTATGCATACTTGACGTCGATATTCGGTAAACCTTTTTTGGACGTAACTTATTTGTCCGAACTCGGATTGACCTCATTATTCTTGCACTCTCTTCTCTTTGAATTATCTTCAAAATGGAGATGAGAAACCTTGAATTTGGATGAGTTAAGATTGGTATATGTTCTGTCTCTTGTTTTTGAGTATTTTGCTCCGTTTCGTTGCACTTGTTCCACTTCTCTTGAACTTGGGAACTTGGATTCTTGGAGTACTAATCTTCTAAGCTAATTTGTATATTTTAAAATAATGTTGTTGGTGAATCACAAAGAAGGAAGTTCAAGAATGGAAAGTAGTACGCAGTGCTATGGAATTCTTGAATGTTCACAATCATCCTATGTGAACT
>NW_020635419.1:0-946 GCF_003573695.1 Papaver somniferum
TAACTACTAGCCAGGGGATTCGTTAAAGCCAACTGAAAGTAACTTAATTCTTTATAAATAATGATACTAAGAAAATTCCCTACAATAATGAAGATTATCTTTGAATGTTTCCTAAAAACCCTAAGAGCCCTGAAAGAGCTCTGAGAAACTCCAAAAAGCTCAGGAAGACTACAAAAATATTTGAAGAGATTAAATTTAATTGTATACCATAGCACCGTGATCTACAAACTAGGAGATTCGTTATAGAATGATAATAACAAATCTCTACAATAGTGAAGATCAACATTGAATGTTCTCTAAAAAGCCTTGAAAACTCTAAAAAACCCTGAAAACTCTGAAACAATAATGAAGATTATCTTTGAATATTTCCTAAAATCCCTAAAGAGTCCTGAAAGAGCTCTGAGAAACTCTAAAAAGCTCAGGAAGACTCCAAAAAGCTTTGAAAAGCTTAAACTTAATTATACTTCGTATTACCGTGATCTACAAGCTAGGAAATTCGTTAGAGAATGATAATAACAAATCTCTACAATAGTGAAGATCAACATTGAATGTTCTCTTAAAAGCCTTTTAAACTCTAAAAAACTCTAAAAAACCCTGAAAACCCTAAAATATCTAAAGAGCTCTCAACAAGCATTAAGTTAATTATATTTCGTAGCATTAGAAACTACTAGCCAGGGGATTCGTTAAAGCCAACTGAAAGTAACATAATTCTTTATAAAGAATGATACTAAGAAAATTCCCTACAATAATGAAGATTATCTTTGAATGTTTCTTAAAAACCCTAAAGAGCCCTGAAAGAGGACTAAGAAACTCTAAAAAGCTCTGGAAGACTCCAAAAAGCTATGAAAAGCTTAAACTTAATTATACTCCGTAGCACCGCTAACTACAAGCTAGTAGATTCGTTATAGAACGATAATAACAAATTCTACAATAGTGAAGATCAACA
>NW_020635420.1:0-437 GCF_003573695.1 Papaver somniferum
AAAGGAAAGCTCAGAAACGCGTAGAAATTCTAAAACAAGAAATTGCCGCAACTTTGCCGTGAAGAGAAGGAAAGAGATTTTGGAAGATTTGGGAGAGATTTAATCGGTATTTTTGATATAAATAGATTGTTTGGGTCATATAGAAGGGGTATCGAGAGTTTGGGGACCTAAGGAGAGCCAGAGAAGAAGAAATCAGAGCTTTACCAAACTCTGTTTCTGCTGCTGCTGCTGAAGAGGAAGAATGCGAAGAACACTGACGCACGAGAAACAGTCGCAGAACAGTGTCGTTGTTTAACAGCTGAAGAACATTAAGCTGTGCAGGACAGTCGTATTCTAGGGTCTTAAATTTCTGATCCTGTAACAATTGATTAGTAACGTATATCTTCAGTATTGCAACACCAACTGTAACGGTGACTTCTGTAACATCTATACACCGT
>NW_020635420.1:448-1000 GCF_003573695.1 Papaver somniferum
TGATCCTGTAACAGTTGATTAGTAACGTATATCTTCAGTATTGTAACACCAACTGTAACGGTGACTTATGTAACATCTATACACCGTTGCAGATCTGCTGTTTTATATATTCTCTTCAATAAAACCACCTTTTGAGCCATGATTTATTATTTTGAACCTGTTTTTGATATAAGGATCTAAACCCCATTGTTGAGGCGATAGAGGAAGCTATTTTTCCAACAAAAGCGGTACAATCTATTTAATTTAATTTATTGCAATTATTATTATGATTATTTGCCTTAGACTATTATTGAATATGATTTTTATTTGAGTGATTGTGATCTATTTTGATGGAGTATGCTTAGTTTATAGACTCTTGATGCTTCATGCTTGGTATTTACAATTATTGCTTTTGAAAATCTACTTGTTGCAATAGTAAGAATCAAATTGAACAAGAAAATTGCATGAATATAAATATTGGATTAAATCACTTTGAATTTGGAAAATAGTGGAATCTTAGTCTCAGTGTTCTTTTAATATTGATATCAACTTTGATTGAGTTTGCTATAATTT
>NW_020635421.1:0-427 GCF_003573695.1 Papaver somniferum
TGGGTAATATCGAATTGTTTCATTAAAAGAGAAAACAGTCTATTACAAAAGTGTGAACCTCCATCACTAATTATAGCTCGCGGCGTACCAAAATGTGTAAGTGTATTCTCTTTTAAAAACTGGACTACGACCATGTGGTCATTCGTTTTACACGGAACCTCCTCAACCCACTTAGACACATAGTCTACAGTGACCAGTATGTAAAGATAACCAAACGAAATAGGAAATGGACCCATAAAATCAATGCCCCACACATCAAAGACCTCAATCACTAAAATAGGGTTCAAAGGCATCATATTTCTACGGGAAATGGTTCCTAACTTCTGGCAACGCTCACAAGAAACACAATGACTATGGGAATCTTTAAACAACAAAGGCCAGTAAAATCCACAATGCAAAATCGTAGCAACAGTCTTCTTAGCACTAA
>NW_020635421.1:438-1000 GCF_003573695.1 Papaver somniferum
GAAGGCCAGTAAAATCCACACTGCAAAATCTTAGCAGCAGTCTTCTTAGCACTAAAATGACCCCCACATGCATGTTCATGACAAAAGGAGATAATACTAGACTGGTCACTCTCAGATACACATCTCCTAATAATCTGGTCCGGAAAATACTTAAACAGATAAGGATCATCCCAAAAGAAATGCTTAACCTCGTCTAAAAACCTAGAATGATCTTTTTTACCCCAATGTTGAGGGGTTCGACCAGTAACAAGATAATTCACTATATTTGCATACCAAGGTGATTGGGAAACAGAGAACAATTGTTCATCAGGAAAGTTATCCCTTATAGGAAGGGAATCACTAGGGGAACTAACAACTAGCCTAGACAAGTGGTCTGCTACTATATTTTATGCACCCTTTTTGTCTCTAATGTCTGGGGAAAATTCCTGTAACAATAGGATCCATCTAATCAATCTAGGTTTGGTATCCTTCTTAGATAAAAGGTATTTCAAAGCAGCATGATCTGTATAGATTATGATCTTAGAACCTAATAGGTAGGACCTAAACTTATCCAAGGCAAACA
>NW_020635422.1:0-500 GCF_003573695.1 Papaver somniferum
TATGGCGCGACAAGGTGGATGGCATGCCTTGGCGCAGTTTGGGCGTGACCAAAACTAGGGTTTTAGGCCAAAGGTTACCATGCATTGGTTGGCGACCTTGGACGGCTAAGATTTTCATCTTAGATGGAAGGATGGCCGTTGATCGTAGCAAGCCTTTGTTTTGGTAACCGCATAGGGAAGGCCCGCATGGCATGCCATTGGCACATGTGTCATGGCCGACATGCCTTGGCGCGGTTTGGGCGTGACCAAAACTAGGGTTTTGGCGTTGGGCCAAAGGTAACCATGTGTTGGTTGGTGACCTTTGGCGGCTGATATTTGCATATAAGATGGAAGAGTGGCCGTTGATTGTCGCACGCCTTCGTTTTGGCAGCCGTGAAGGGAAGGCCGCATGGTATGGTTTAGGCGCGGCAAGGTGGCTGACACAACATGCCATTGGCACATGTGGCATGGTCGGCATGCCTTGGCGCGGTTTAGCCGTGGACAAAACTAGGGTTTTGGCG
>NW_020635422.1:510-1000 GCF_003573695.1 Papaver somniferum
TTTAGGCGCGGCAAGGTGGCTGACACAACATGCCATTGGCACATGTGGCATGGTCGGCATGCCTTGGCGCGGTTTAGCCGTGGACAAAACTAGGGTTTTGGCGTTGGGACAAAGGTTACCACGTGTTGGTTGGTGGTCTTGGACGGTTAAGATTTGCATCTAAGATGGAAGGGTGGTCATTGATTGTCGCACGCCTTCGTTTTGGCAGCCGTGAGGGGGCATGGTATGGTTTAGGCGCGGCAAGGTGTCTGGCACGGCATGCCATTAGCACATGTGGCATGGTCGGCATGCCTTGGCGCGGTTTAGGTGTGGCCAAAACTAGGGTTTTTGCGTTGGGCCAAAGGTTACTATGCGTTGGTTGGTGACCTTGGACGGTTAAGATTTGCATATAAGATGGAAGGGTGGCCGTTGATTGTCGCACGCCTTCGTTTTGGAAGCCGTGAGGGGAAGGCCGACATGGTATGGTTTAGGCGTGGCAAGGTGGATGGCA
>NW_020635423.1:0-501 GCF_003573695.1 Papaver somniferum
GCACCGTTATGTTAAAATTGTCTTGGCCTGAGCCAACGTATCGCCACCATTGCGTTTAATTTTCTTGGTGATGCACTTAAGTGTGCTACCATATGAGTAAACTCATGGCATTCATCCCTTGGTTCGTTGCTTGGCTTAGCTCCGTATAATAAGGGAATCACTTGCATTCTTTTTACCGAGCAGTGAACAACAATTTCGTGTTTGAAAACACCACTGTTGTGTATGCATTGCCCAAGCCTTTAATAATACTTGGGCCAATTCCTAAGACATCCCATAACTTTTATGGCATCTATAATCCATTTCTTGAGATGGGCTAACTTCGGATTATGGATATGCAACACTATTTCACAATGCTGCACATGTCAATCGCATGGCTTGTCTTTAGCTATGAAGTTTCATTTCGTCGAACAATGCGCTTCATGCTGTGCCACTGACTATCCAGTATATCACCATTATTGGGATTCACTGATTGGATCAGTGAAAGACCCCCCTCCTCCCCCC
>NW_020635423.1:572-1000 GCF_003573695.1 Papaver somniferum
CCCCCCCCCCCCCCCCCCCCCCCCCCCAACCAATCCATTCAACATCCTCGTTGGATGCAACATCAGTTCATGATATCCTGAACTACTTGGACTTATCCACTTCCGAGCCTATCTCAAAAATCAGCAAACACATTTGGCCATTGTTTTTGAAAAAACTTTCTGCCTAGTATCATATTCCATCACTTAGCTTATGCGTCTTTCCATTAAGCTTATGAATTTCAGCTTCATTGTTACATCGTCGACCATGCTTTAATTCCACTTGATCCATATATTAATACCCAAAAGTTATTCAAAATTTGTTGTTATATATGCCCTTGCACCAACACCCAAATCTTATTCCATCCATTCGGTGCCTAAGTATACATGCCAAATGTCTAACATATCACCTAGATATGCATGCCTTATCATACTGCCTACAACTCCGGCTT
>NW_020635424.1:0-477 GCF_003573695.1 Papaver somniferum
TCTGGGAAAGATTGCACGAGGTCAGAGCATGTATATCTTCTTCTGGGACGTGTATGAGTCTGTTTGAAGTATGTTAGATTTCTGCAGATGCGTGAAAGATCTAAGAATGGAAATTATTTCTCATGTCTGGAAGTGGAGAATAATATGATAAAGAGAGGATTATCTCAAATTATGGCGGAGATTTGGTGGTGCTGTTATGTATTTAAAGGGTGATGGACGTTCAGAGAGGGGGACAGAGAGTTTCGGGAAGGATTTGGAACATCACAGAGGCGAAACACGAACACTAGGGAAAACTGCTTCTGCTGCTGCCATTGAAGAACACGAAGAACATTGACCCACTGAAGCAGTCGTTTTTTCTACAGTATTTGCGACTGCTCAGCGACAGTCTTAGAGCTACAGTAACAGTGACACATCCTCTGTATCGTTCTTTGGTTTGCAACAATTATAAGCGTTACAAACCCGGTTTTGAATTATTTC
>NW_020635424.1:487-1000 GCF_003573695.1 Papaver somniferum
TAGAGCTACAGTAACAGTGACACATCCTCTGTATCGTTCTTTGGTTTGCAACAATTATAAGCGTTACAAACCCGGTTTTGAATTATTTCTCCCTTTTCATCATTTGTAAACACCATTTGAGAAATGAAATCAACTTTTGAGCGTGTTTCCAACATGATAATGAGCTAAATCTCCCACAACCAAGGCAATGAGGAAGCTATTTACGCATGAATAATTGGTAACCATTTTATTTTCTCTAATTTATAATTTATAATTCACTCAATCAATGCTTTTGCAGAGTTTTAGATTGTTTGCATAATTTTCTTAATTAGTTGTGATTCAATCTGACAGGTTATACTTTGTTTAGTCAATTGATAATCTATGCTTAGGAAATACAATTGATATTTGAGAATTTGCATGATTATTTGTGAATTAAGAAATAAGGGACTTAAAAGATAATTAGAGTTTTGGATTAGTTGCCATAATTTATTCATGTGTGATAGTGGAATCACTGTCTTGGTTATTCCTACTAAT
>NW_020635425.1:0-261 GCF_003573695.1 Papaver somniferum
GATTAGTAGTCATAACTTCAGATCTTTCTTTACACATGTGTAGATACACTTTACACTCTTATCACATGTCTTTATTTGTTATCAGTGCTAGGATTGTGCCCTGATAGCTAGATTGACATCTCCATTTTGCTGTGAGCTTAAACTGTTTTGCACATGTCACGTTTGATGGAATCTGAGCTTATATTTTGCCCTTAGGTTTTGTAGGCACACCTCTGGTAAACCTTCACGAGACTTCAACTCGTCCACTAGGGACACTTAGTG
>NW_020635425.1:461-758 GCF_003573695.1 Papaver somniferum
TGTCACTTTTGCTGCTGCTGCATTTCTGCAACTGCTGCTGTCAAGCTGCAGCTGCCTTTCTCTTCTACTGCAGCACTTGTGCTGCTTTGCTTCCTCTCCTGCCCTGCAACTGCTGCAGCCCCTGCTCCTGCTGTTGCTTCCCCTACTCCTGCTGCTGCCTTCCCTCTGCTGTTGCTTCCCCTGCTAGTGCTGCTGCTTAAGCTGCTGCTGCAATCCTTGCTGTGCACATGCTCCTGTTGTGCATTGCCCTTGCAGTTGTCAAGCCAAGTCCAAATCAACCCAAAGGCCCAGATTCTT
>NW_020635425.1:769-1000 GCF_003573695.1 Papaver somniferum
TGCAGTTGTCAAGCCAAGTCCAAATCAACCCAAAGGCCCAGATTCTTTACTAAAACTGAAGCCCAAGGTCTAGACCAACTGAACCCAAGTTCCAATCCAACTGAGCCCAATTCAAGCCCAGTTAAGCCCAAGACCTAGTTCATTAACAAAGCCCAGATCACACTTCAGACTGAAGCCCAATTCAGTCATCTGTGGGCTTAACCAAAGCCCATTTGTTAAAGACCAAAAGCC
>NW_020635426.1:0-537 GCF_003573695.1 Papaver somniferum
AGTAAATCAAATCAAGAAGAGAGATATAAACTCGTTGATATACTGTTAATTGATTGAGTCTTGTTAATTCTCTTGAAAGTATATTCGAGTTTGTCCATACAGATTGCTAAGCGAAATATTAGGTGGTGTTGTTAGAACCCCTCTTTTTCAATTGGTATCAGAGAAGGCAAACACGTTAAAGACCTTATAAGTCTGTGTTTGTAGTGATATGATTATGGATGAGTCTATCTCTAATAACGTACCAGTTCAGAAATTACCAGATGATTCTAAAACCTTGAATTCACCTGAGAGAACTATCACATCTAAGTCAATATCTAAACATTCTCTTGATGTAAAAACTGTTGATTGGGAAACTCTCCTAGAAGAACAGTTGGATGAACTTTTTGATGAAGGTGATTCCGATATTGATATAGATGTTGATGAGGAAGTCTCAGAGTATGTTAAGTTTTTGAAAATTCGTGGAAGATGAAGAAGATTACAACTTCTCATGTCTCACCTCTTCTGACTCCTCTCTGTCGAGAAAACAAGAATTTGAGA
>NW_020635426.1:548-1000 GCF_003573695.1 Papaver somniferum
AGAAGATTACAACTTCTCATGTCTCACCTCTTCTGACTCCTCTCTGTCGAGAAAACAAGAAATTGAGAAGATGTTACGCAGGTGTTTATTTTTCGAATCGTTCTAACGAATCGATCCTCAAGGATTCTGAGGAAAACCTACGTATGAAGTCACTTGAATGTGATAATCTTTATCAAAAGTACTTTTTGTTGGAAGAGAAACTTGCATAATCTGAAGCAAGTTTTAACTCTCAACAAATTAGTTTTGATGACAGAGAAAGTGTTTGTCTCGCTCGAGAAAAACGCCTTGAGGCTGATTTAGCTGATGCTCTTGATAAAATAAATATGTTGGAAGATGACTTGAAAAAGTTCAATACTATTTCAAGCAAATTAACCACTATGCTAGGAGCAAGTAAAAATCATCATGATACACGAGGATTGGGCTATAAGGGAATAGATGCTCCAAGTATTAGC
>NW_020635427.1:0-399 GCF_003573695.1 Papaver somniferum
GTGGCCCGAGTCGACTTCAGCGGTTCTTCGCCCGTCTGGTACGGGAGGTAAGTTTTTCGAAACACCCGCGAATCCCCTGTCAGCGGGTTTACTGTATTCCTTAAGGTGAATATATGTTGGGGACTTGAATACGATTGATTTTAATTCCTAGTAAAGGGAAAGGACTGGCCATACACGATAAGGGTTCATATTTCATCACCGTTCTCTTCTTGCTCGCCTTAGGAACACGAAACCAAACGCGAACCTAAGCCTAAAATTTTGACTAGAACGAGACCTATAGGGTAACGATCTTAATAGGAAAGTCGTTCGAAGAATATTGGTTACTCTTTTGAGCATACTTCGAAGTTCTTGACGGTTTCTGTGAGTTGAATGCGTGACTGCGCCGCCTTGTAACCGGTG
>NW_020635427.1:410-737 GCF_003573695.1 Papaver somniferum
GCATAATCAAGATAACGAGGTTAGAATTGGTAACACTACTTGTCTTGATGAGGTTCGATCTTTTTCATATTATTATGATGAGGATAGTGTTGATGAAGAATTTGAAATAAATAGTGATCAGGAATTTGCTACTCCAATTGAGCCTTATAATGATTATATTATTTCTGGTTCAGATCCTAATAATTTTAACAATTATTCACCTATTCAAAAGGACAAGGATTTGACTAGAAATATCCCCGTTTTAGACGATGTAGTATGTCCTGTTTACGAATCCGATAAAGGTTTAGAGGAACCGGTTTATCTTGAGACTACTGTTTTCGAGTCGAA
>NW_020635428.1:0-566 GCF_003573695.1 Papaver somniferum
CCCCGGAGGACACGTGTTATTCGGACTCTCACCGTTGGATAAGGGGCACCTCAATTACTAAGGGGCACCCCAGGTCACCCCAAAAGGCATCTGCTATTCGCACCCCAGTACAGGATTAGGGGGAGGTCATCTTCTCCATTTGAATTTTGTTTTTGGCGGGAAAATGGAGAACACTTCTGCAGATTTTTGATCGAATTGTTGAACGTGTTCTAGGGAGATTCAATGGCTGATTTTTGGTAGATAGTTGTGATATGGCCTATTAAACACACTGTGGGCGTTTGGTTCGACCAGAATTGGCTAGAATCAGCTAAACAATTCACGGGTTGAAAACAGGGCAGTTCGTGTATATCACGGGTTTCACGTGATTTGGAGAAGATTCAACGTGTTTTGTGCGTGCATGGAAGACCCTCACAGGATGTTGGAGCGTGAAGGAGTTAAATATGGTAATTTGGAGGCTTGAAAACGCGTGAGAAGATGAAACAAGAAAGAAAATATTCCCAGAAATATTTTCTTTACTGCCGAGTTAAAGAGAATTATATGGAGTGAATGAGCGAGATTCGATGGGT
>NW_020635428.1:572-1000 GCF_003573695.1 Papaver somniferum
GAAAGAAAATATTCCCAGAAATATTTTCTTTACTGCCGAGTTAAAGAGAATTATATGGAGTGAATGAGCAAGATTCGATGGGTCTGTTGGATATAAATAGGTTGATGGGGTTGAGTAGAAAGGGTGTCGAGAGTCTGGGGGGCTGAGGAGAGCTCAGGAGCGAGAAATCAAGAGTTGATGAAATTCTGTTTCTGCTCCTGCTGATGATGAAGAACACAAAGAACACGAAGAACAGACTCGCAGGGACAGTCGTTTATCAATAGTGAAACAGACTCACAGGCGTGGGTCGTAGGTGTGGGTCTTAGAACCACATCGACAATAGCACTTCTCTGTTATCGTTCTTTTGTGACGCTTCCTGTGGGTCGCACATTAGCTGTTTACACCATTTTCTCTTCTTCTCTTCATTGTAAACACCATTTGAGCAATAA
>NW_020635429.1:0-572 GCF_003573695.1 Papaver somniferum
AGAGGAAGAACAACAGCCATGAATTCAGGGGCTGAGAACAGATCGAGAAGATTGAGATGGTGAATTGCTGGTGATGAAACGGAAATGGAAGGAATGATTATGCTGTAGAGATTCAGAGTGATGCTGTTGAATTTGGTTCGAAGTTATGGCAAAGAAAGGTTCGTTATGGATCTGAGATGGAGACGATGGTATGGGTAGCAGGAGAGATGAAATTGATGAAGCTTAGAAGGAAGAATTAGTGTTGGGTTCGTCTTTCTCGTCGGTAATGAAGAAGAAGGTTGTTGTTCGATTCTGTTGATTGAGAAGATATAGAAACTAGGGTTTCTGGTTTGTTTGAAATAGAAGATGGGGTTTCTGAAATGAGGGTTTGCTGTTGAGTCAGAGAAGAAAAAAGAAGAACACAGTTTGATGATGCTGTCTTGGGTCTGCTACAATTTGGGGTCGAGTTATTCAGCTAAGAAAGAAGAATGGATCATATGACTGAATGTTTCCATGAACAAGGTGGTTATGAATCTGCAAATGCTTGAGATTAAATGGGATTCGTCTTGATTTGTGGGTGATTGATGAGGCTT
>NW_020635429.1:583-1000 GCF_003573695.1 Papaver somniferum
ACAAGGTGGTTATGAATCTGCAAATGCTTGAGATTAAATGGGATTCGTCTTGATTTGTGGGTCATTGATGAGGCTTGAAACCAACACACTGTTGCAATTGATTGATTGCCATAGATGTATGCTTAGGACTCTTAACAAGAGAAGACCACAAAGACATGTTGCAGCTACAAGGAGCAATGAAATGTAACTGGTGCTTTGGTGTTTGCTAGGCAGTGCAGGTGCAGATATGAATTTGTGGCGTTGTTGTTGATTTGATATGAGATTCATGGGTATGGATTGGATTCATTAATGCAAGAGATGATACAGTGGTGTTGTTGAGTTGGAACAGGTACTGGCAATGCAGTTGCTGAGCTGCAATGAATTGTAATGAGATGCAGATGGAGCTGAAGTAATGCTTGTGTGGACTGAAGTATGACC
>NW_020635430.1:0-446 GCF_003573695.1 Papaver somniferum
TTCATCACTTCCAAGTACTCCAATGATCCCAAAGGTTGTAAGTTTAGCATCATCGTTGTTGAAAATCCGTAGCTATAACAATAAGAAAACAATAGTTCTCAATCATTGTTATACAGTGTCATAGTATCATTACACAACATCAAAGTCCAATTGTATCACAACTTCAACAACAATACTATGGTGATATGTATCACTCCCCCTTAGTCAATACTCCGTCTCACATGGAAGCCACTCCCCCTTACATAATGATCCGAAAACCATATGTATTTGTAGTGCTACATATTAATTCTCCCCCTTTTTGTCAATAAAATTTGCAAAGGTACAAGAACGGGATCCTAATGAAATTTTCGAAAGAGACATTTCTTGACCAAAAGAAAGCAAAAATATCAACTTGTTCTTTAGATGCAATCATAAAGCCGAAGCTAAATGCATTCATCAAGGAGTTT
>NW_020635431.1:0-431 GCF_003573695.1 Papaver somniferum
ACCCATGGAATCAAACATTTATCCTGCTAATGTCAACAAAAGGGCTTTTACACAACACCCATTAGTTACACTACCGGTTAATACATAGAGACAAAGTTACCCTGAATATGGGACAAAACCAACTAAGAAGACGCTTCGCCATTTCTTTCGTCCTGTGAACCATTTGCCCGGATTATACGAATCTACAGAGGAAGTGTAAGTGAAACAGATGAAGTCATCTAAAGAAATTTGCTGGTCAAAATAAATAAAACCATCTAAGGAAATTGAAACAGATGTGCGCAATATAAAGTTTCGTAAAGAATTATGAACATTGCGGTTCTAATTATCACCTTGAATTTTGTAGGTTCAACTAACTGAAAGACTAAAGCATCCCCATCAATTAGATCATGAGCTAGTGCAAACCACATCCATCCACCACTTAAGCCATTCTT
>NW_020635431.1:442-1000 GCF_003573695.1 Papaver somniferum
AGCATCCCCATCAATTAGATCATGAGCTAGTGCAAACCACATCCATCCACCACTTAAGCCATTCTTCAGAGCAAGATAATTAGTTGGGAACTCTTCCCCAACTTCATCGACAAGAGTAATTGTTTCATCGCGTTTCGGCAAGTATTTCCTGCAAAAATAAGCAGGGAGACCCTGTATACATTGACAATTGCAAAGGGTTAATCTTCATCACACAACATCTTCAATCATTCAACATCTTTAGCTAAAACGAGAATTTGCACTTACCAACCAAAACCCACGGTTAACATGAGAATGAAGCATGGGTTTTACAAAGCAAGGAAACCCATCACCCCCAATATCTTTTTCTACATTTACTGCTTTAGTTGTTGCACTTTCTCTATCAATTTCACTTGCTATAGGAAAGTCGCCTAATGGAATAGCTCTAGGTTTAGAGAATCCATTGACAGATCTTCGCCTTGCGTACTCGTAAACGAAAACCTAAATGCACAAGGGTTTGTGAATAAATATTTGCACAACAACATATGAACATGAAAAGTGCTAAATGGGTGTGCAAGAAAT
>NW_020635432.1:0-129 GCF_003573695.1 Papaver somniferum
AATTTAAAAACAGTCCAAATTCGTCCTCAATCAATGAATCACCTTAAGGAATACAGTAACTTGCTTACAGGAGATTCGCGAGTGTTTCGATGGACTTACCTCCCTATCCAGACGGGGGATGAACCGTTG
>NW_020635432.1:155-547 GCF_003573695.1 Papaver somniferum
TTAAAAACAGTCCAAATTCGTCCTCAATCAATGAATCACCTTAAGGAATACAGTAACTCGCTTACAGGAGATTCGCGAGTGTTTCGATGGACTTACCTCCCGTACCAGACGGGGGATGAACCGTTGAAGTCGACTCGGGCCACGACTCCTATGTCATGTACGAACCCGAGGGGCCGAGACGATATCGTAATCGTCGTCCTTCCCTGCACACAGTTTGTATTTAAGGTACCCTTCCGTAGGGTAAAAATAACTTAAAAATGTCCAACGTCACAGTCCAAGTCCAAGTCCAAAGTAAAGTGCAAAAATATTACAAGAATTTCCTAATACAATTCTAAAAAAAATTAAAAATTAAAAAAAATAATAATAATAAAACTAAATCCTAAAAAATTATT
>NW_020635432.1:747-1000 GCF_003573695.1 Papaver somniferum
TGTAGGGATTGTTTCCAGCCAATAGAATCAACCCATGCACGTCTCTTCCATCCAAGAATTCCAAGAATAGAATATTTTTCCTATTTTAGAATATCTTCCCTGATTTGATTCCCACCGGTTATCTAACCAGTTTTAACCGAATCCAACACCCATACCAGCTCTATCTAGGCCCTAGGAACAAACCCATTTAATTTGGGCCATTGAATCTCACTGGAACACCTTCAAATCCTCAACCCTAGTCACGGCAGTTGAA
>NW_020635433.1:0-387 GCF_003573695.1 Papaver somniferum
CCTGATTAGATTCAAGCTAATATTTATCAACAGTTAGATCGAAAACATAGCTTGTTATTGATGTAGTTTTTTAAGTGGTAAATAAAGTTTGTTCAACTCGGACTTGTGTAGACTCAATTTCAGACTTAATAATAGAAAACAATAAAAATAAAGAAAATATATACACAAGGTTTGTCACAATGTCGAGAGATTACTGAGACTCAGGATTCCACCAAACCTCATACCATGTGGTTCAAAAATCAATTCTTAGACAATTATAGCTCTTGTTTATTGACTCTAATTCTTTGCCAGGGTAGATTTTAAAAAGATTAACTGTAAATCACTAGCATGATGCATCAAAAGCACTTAGACCAAGCATACATCATCATACGACTTCACAACTAATTA
>NW_020635433.1:587-1000 GCF_003573695.1 Papaver somniferum
AAACTTAGAAGCACATAATAATAACCTGAATAATTGAGGATCCTCTAAGTCAATCAGATTTGACTTACACAGCTGACCACAATGAGAGTGGTGATCTTCCTTAAACAAGTATGTCGACTCTAATCTCCTAAAGTAATTAGGTTTAGTCTCAAAACTTAATATTCGACACATTTGAAAATCAAACATTCCCACATTTGGAAGAAAAATATTTGGTGGGAAAACAAAGTCAATCTGGGTATCATAGCCTGGTTAAACCACATCAACCAGAGGATGGGTTTCTAATAACTGAAAATTTCTTGTGGACATCACTAGGTTCAGGAAAATGTGTATGAAGATAATCTTGTAAAATGGTTGAGGCACATATGTCAAGTCCCAAGTGAGGGATCTCTGTAAGATCAAAAGGTAAGGCACAA
>NW_020635434.1:0-373 GCF_003573695.1 Papaver somniferum
TGCAGCTGCTGCATTGCCTTCTCTGCCACTGCTGCTGCTGCTGCTTCCTCTCCAAAGCCCAGCCCACAGTCCACTGTTAGCTCAATCCCATTGAGCCCAAAAGCCCAGAGCACAACTTGAGCTCATCAGAAGACCAAAATAAAAGCCCAGGTTTAATCCACAGGCCCAGATCCTTGACTGAATCCAAGGCCCAGTGCAATTCAAAAGACCAAAGCCCAAACTGCTTCACAGTTAATCAAAGCCCATCTTGCTCTTATTGTGAAAGCAACAGTTCCTAAGGGTATTCAAAGCCCATTGATATTCAAGACCCTTTGGTATTCTAAGCCCAAAGCAAATCTAGGAACCCAATTAGCTAGAACACTCCAAACACACC
>NW_020635434.1:573-834 GCF_003573695.1 Papaver somniferum
CAAATATTGTATATATTTATCCCTTTTTGTTGGCATTTAACTCATCTTTTGTGCATTAATTCTACATTTTATCCCATATTCTGTATTTTCATTGTTTTCAAGAATAAATATTTTTATTAATAAATTTTGCATTTTTAGGTAATAAATAAAGTCTGGATGACTTGCGGAGCAAAAATAGCAGAAAAGTAGTGAAAAGCCGGGAGAAATCACGCAAGGAAGCCGCAAAGAATGGTGCGCATAACCTCATTTTCTACACACAAA
>NW_020635435.1:0-360 GCF_003573695.1 Papaver somniferum
AATTTTGATTTCTACAGGGAGTATGGGGTCAGCTCCATAGACGAGGGAGTATGGTGAAGTTCCAATTGAGATCCTTGGTGCGCTCTGATAGGCCCATAAAGCCATAGGAAATTGTCCATGCCACGTTCGAGGATTATCATGAATTGCTTGAATGAGAATTCAGATCAAAGTTTTGATGGTGCTCTCTGCTTGTCTGTTTCCTTGGGGATAGTACGGTGTGGAGAAAACTTGTTTGATGCCGTATTCCTCGAGCAATTTTGTCACGTGCTTGTTGGCAAAAGGAGTTCCATTATCGGTGACAATCTGTTTAGGAACACCGAATCTGCATATTATGTATTCCTTGATGAAGGCTAGAATCGT
>NW_020635435.1:560-846 GCF_003573695.1 Papaver somniferum
TGGAATTTCGCATCAGGGTACTTCCTCTTGTAGTCAATAAGTATGCCAACCAAGGAGATTCTTTAGTGCCTTCCAAGGTTCGTTGTAGATAGCTAGGGTCTGGAGTATAAAGGTTTTGTGGTTATATCTCTAGAAAGCCCTCCCGAGACTATAACTCGGCCACTAGGGACACCTAGGGGTTTAAAGGCTTATTGCATACGCTAAATGCAATCGACGATGCCTGCGACAGTGAGTTAGGATTTTATTTTTTATTTGATTTGCTCGAGGACTAGCAAATAATAAGTTT
>NW_020635435.1:857-1000 GCF_003573695.1 Papaver somniferum
ATTTGATTTGCTCGAGGACTAGCACCAAGTTCCCACAGAGTAAAATTGTTCGGCATCCCATCTTGATGACAGGTTTTGAAGGAAGCCAGATCCATACATAGACTTGGAGGTAGGGCATATTCAATCAAAGGCCAAATTTCACG
>NW_020635436.1:0-232 GCF_003573695.1 Papaver somniferum
ATCTTATACCGCAAAAGCTTTGGTGGGAACTTACTGAGATGCTTAGTTGAGCATGAAATCCCAATAATTTTGAAGGAAATGCACGATGGAGAATATCAAGGAAAAAGGAAATTATTTCTCCAAATTCATGAGAAATATTATTGGCCGACCATGGAAGACGATGAAGCTGCGCACGTTCAGAGGTGTCATCAATGCCAAGTCCATGGTAATCTCATCCACACTCCTTGTCTTC
>NW_020635436.1:243-480 GCF_003573695.1 Papaver somniferum
AAGCTGCGCACGTTCAGAGGTGTCATCAATGCCAAGTCCATGGTAATCTCATCCACACTCCTTGTCTTCCATTGAATTCTGTGAATAGTCCATGGCATTTCTATAGCTGGGGACTTGATATCATCGAGAAAATCAATCCAGCATCTTCAAAGAATCATTAATACATCATCACTGCAACTAAGAATTTCACCAAATGGGTTGAAGCTATTCTTTTTCAAAGTACCACTGGAGTCACGA
>NW_020635436.1:680-1000 GCF_003573695.1 Papaver somniferum
AACATACCCTGAACCTCCTTTGTGATTTGATTTTGGTACTTATTTGGGTCAGATAGCATGCCGAATCTTGGGTTATATTCTGCACCTGTTATATTCCACTATATATATATATATATATATAACATGTTGGCTGTTGATACGAGCTTGAACATTATTCCACTGTGAATTAGTATTTGCATACCAAAAGCATTCCACAAAAGTAATTCCCTTATAGTGATTTTCTTTTCCTGAATTCCCTGCTTTCTTCATTTATGTTTTCACTCTTGTTGCATGATTGTATACCTGCTACTGATGAGCCAACTGTTGTTTACATGACCTAG
>NW_020635437.1:0-435 GCF_003573695.1 Papaver somniferum
CGATCTCTGTGGATCGACCCGTACTTGCACGAGCTATAACCGACGACCGTGCACTTGCGGTATTACTGTAGGCCCCCGTTTTCATTGCGCATAATTTCTATACCCTTTTTCAGGCCTGCCACTAACCGAACTATGCTATACCAAAGTTCGGTTACCTAAATAATTTATCGACTACAACGAACTCAAATTTCCCACTAAAGAATAAGTTGGGTTAGGAATATCTAGGTCTGCTTTGCGATCTAACCGAACTATGGAGTTCGGTTACCTAAAAAGTTTCCAAGTTGCCGAAGTGTTCTTAATATTGAAAGTTCGGTTACAATAAAACTAGGGTTTTTAAAATTCTCATAGCCGAAATGTCTATTGTAACTACCATTTTCAATGGGTTTTGATGATTTCTAATCGATTTCTTCAACAAAAAACGAATTAAAAGGAATG
>NW_020635437.1:446-1000 GCF_003573695.1 Papaver somniferum
ATGATTTCTAATCGATTTCTTCAACAAAAAACGAATTAAAAGGAATGGGTATGAAGTAAATTACCTGCTTATTTGCATATCACTTGAATCAGACTTCTTGGTTGTTGTTGGATGGTTGATTTTGCCCCTATTCTTTGTTTCAAGTTGTTTATCAATTGGCAATTCTTTTTGGAGATTTGCTATATTTGCGAGTCCCGGACTCGACCCTGGAAGTCTTGGAGTTTGCTTGATACGCATGTTTGAATTTTCGAATCGACGAATTTTTCAAATCGAAGAGGAAAAGAAGAAGAAGAAAATAATAGAGTTTTTGGTTTTTTTGAAAACTGATTTTAGGTTTTAATATGGGTAAGATTAGTGGATAATGGTTAATTAGTGAGGTATTAGGATTAATTATAAATTAATTAGGATAAGGGCAGATTAGTATTCCCTAATCTTTGGGACACCCCTTAAGAATTTAGGGTGGACATTCCTATCAAATAGTAGTCCCCCACCGATTTAGAGTAGTCCCAAAAAATGGTTCTTAAATTATCATCTTGATTGGGAGATGAAGAAAA
>NW_020635438.1:0-521 GCF_003573695.1 Papaver somniferum
AAGATCAAGTTCAATCTTATCTAGGACTTTGTTGGTCTCTTCAGACAACTGACATCGAGCTTTGTAAGTGATAACAACGGTCCGCTGGTTGGTCTGAGACAGCAATGCAGATAAGCGTTCCGCCTCTTTGGAGGCAATCTCCGCTGCTTCCTCACGAGACGCGGCCAACCCTTTGAAATAGTTGGTTTGTCCTTCCTGCTGCACTAAGGCAGACTGAGTTTTTTTAAGCTCATCATTCGCTGCGTGAAGCTGTCCCTTGAGTGCTGAAAACAAGAAATACCAAGGGGTTAAAACGAAGAAATAACAGAATCACACTCGATAAAACGAGTTTATACCTTCGACATTAGCCGAAGCCTCTTCATACTCATTAACAACTGCGTCCCGAGCTTCATCAAGAAAGTCATATTCGTCGGATAATTTCTTATAATACGTTTGAAGGTTAGTAAGGGAAAATTGACTTGCGTTTAAGTCTACCTGCTTCATTGAATCCAAGTGGCGAAGATGGTTGACTTCGTCATTTA
>NW_020635438.1:532-1000 GCF_003573695.1 Papaver somniferum
AAATTGACTCGCGTCTAAGTCTACCTGCTTCATTGAATCCAAGTGGCGAAGATGGTTGACTTCGTCATTTATCTCCCCCATCCTTTTATGGAGTCGATACACATTCACTTCAAGATCTCTTTCAGATTCCACTTGGCGAGCGACATCGGCTCGAGACGCTGCAAGGGCTTTACTAAGGGCACCAATCTCAGCCCTAGCATTATTTCTTTCCTCGGAAAGACGCAACATACTATCCCTAACCCCGGGGCCTAAGAAAGAACGAGCCTGTTGTAACTCTCCTTCCCAAAAACACACTCTAGCCTCTAAGTCCGAAGCATGTTCTCGAGCATCACGCAGGTTGTCACGCGTCCATAGCAGCGTACCATTAAACAGACAGCGGTCATGATTGTACTTATTTTGCATATCGACCATCAGTGTTCTCCTTTCACACCACTCAGCTGCTAAGGCGTTGTGCACATCAGCACGAGC
>NW_020635439.1:0-402 GCF_003573695.1 Papaver somniferum
GGTATATCTAGAGAGAAAAACTTGTACTTGCCAACGATGGCGCATTTATGGTTTTCCATGCTCGCACGCTACTGCAGCTATTACTAGATCTGGAGGAAGGATTCTTGATTACGTTGAATATTATTTCAAAGTTACCACTTTTCGTAAGCTATATTCAATAACTATTAGACCCGTTCCTAACCACGACATGTATGTGTCTTTAATCAGTACATTTTCATATTTTGCATAACAATAAGTAATGGTAGATACCACTTACACATGTAATAGCTATTGAAACTGTTAACATAAACCTACTTACATATGGATGTTACATACTGATATGTAATGGTAGATACCACTACATTTTTTTATATTTGTTTTTCAGGAACAATATACCGTGTACATATTCATATGTAGTTGTGG
>NW_020635439.1:602-1000 GCF_003573695.1 Papaver somniferum
GTGATTTAGTCAGTTTCCGGAAATACTTGCGCAATTTAAGCTTTCTCTTTTTGTTTAGTGGTAGTGCTTCTGCTGCTGCAGCTTTCGGTCCTTTATATGATGGTGAGAACTTACTTCCACTATCATATATATCATCTACCTTCTTTGCAGGATGGGAACGAGTAACAGGTCTGGTGGGTGTTGTTACCTGCTGCTTTTCGGGCTTTGTAGCACGCTTTTTGTTCATTTTTACCATTTTTTGTTTCTGGCTTGTGCTAAACTGTTCCTGCATTTTTAATCAACATAAAAAAATATGTAAATATCTATATTGCATAAAACATAGTTACATCACCTAATCATTTTTGAAAGCATGTAGTGGTATATGATTGTATGGTATAGTGATTTCTAGTGCTACCATA
>NW_020635440.1:0-399 GCF_003573695.1 Papaver somniferum
TTTAACAGAGGTGTACCCACAAAAACCATGACTTCTAATTGGTCACAAGTATCCAAAGAGCTATGAGGACAAACATATTCTCAACCTATATCCAAGTAACTAGAATGCCAGAGAAATTAAAGGTGTCAACTCTAAAGCTGACTGAAGAAAAGGGGAGACACATCCGCACGACTGCTAGATAAAGAGATATCCGCTACACATCTAGATAAACATTGTAAGATGCGTCCGCTGCTTTACATCTGGATAAGATTAGGAGAGAGATAAAGATGAGAGGGACATCTGCTACACAGCTGGACTAATTACGTGTGATGAGTTAAACCAGTGCTAGAAAGATCTTGTGCCAGATTGAAAGCAGACTAACAAAGCAACCAAAATGCATCTTTCTTCGACTCTCTCACA
>NW_020635440.1:599-1000 GCF_003573695.1 Papaver somniferum
TAAATAAGTAGTGTCTTTTATTCTAACCTCGTCCTCTAAATTAGGCAAATATTCACTATTTACATCAAGGGTAAAATTGGAAACACTATTTTGGAAATTTAGATCTTTTAGAGAAGTTCTATCTGGGTCTCTAACAAAATCTTTTGGGCCGACTCACATGAATTCCTGACGTAATCTAGGAAATCAGGTAAAGAAAGTTCACTCATTGCATTATTTTCGTCCATAACTAAGTTATTCATTTCAGCGAACTTACGTGTTGTCTCAGCTAACTTACGTGTCGACTCAAGTAAAGAGGAATTAGCAGAATTTTTCTCGTATGACTGATGGTTGTGAGGATAGTGATTGGGCTCACCATGGTATGAACCATAACCTTGAAAAGTTTGGCGTTCCCAACCACTATT
>NW_020635441.1:0-515 GCF_003573695.1 Papaver somniferum
TCAAAGAAAATTATCTTATTTCACTGATTTTCTATCGAAATAGTCGTTGGAATTTCTTATATTCAACCGTACGCTTCCAATTATCTTCAAGACAAGGTACTGAAAAAATCTGCCAAGAACAATCAAATCAGTTCAAAAATCAAATTAAATGAAATAGACGGGTAAAAGAGATATTGATTCATTAGTTTCGAATCTGACACTCGATTTTGTATCGAGGTAAAAAAAAAATCAGGAACCCTAAAAACTATTCTTTGAAAATTCTTTGAAAATTTTCTCTGAAAAGTATAATTGAGGTGAGATTATATCACATTTAACTCGAATTAGGATTCCATTAACAGATTTAGCTGAAATCAATCTGTTAAATCTTTCCAAATGATTTTGTAGGTTGCCGAAGATGATTATCACTTTTTTTCCATTGAGTTTCATTGAATCTCCCCAGAACAAGTGATGTTGATGTTGAACTTAGGTTAAATAAGAACGCGAAATTGGGAGATATAAAAAGGAATTGGGGGATA
>NW_020635442.1:0-357 GCF_003573695.1 Papaver somniferum
GTGTCTGTAGCGGCTTAATACAATGTGTATTCAATCTGGACTAGGTCCCGGGGTTTTTCTGCATTTGCGGTTTCCTCGTTAACAAAATTTCTGGTGTATGTGTTATTTCTTTTCCGCATTATATTTTATATAATTGAAATAATACAGGTTGTGTGTTCGTGATCACCAATTGGAAATACAACCTTTGGTTGTTGATTGATATTGATTGATCCTTGGACATTGGTCTTTGGTACCGTCCAAGTATTCCTTGTATTTGATAAAGACTCGCTATTGTTTTTAGCTTGAGTAAAAATCAAATCAAGAGAGAGATATTAACTCCTTGAGATACTTTTATCTAGATTGAGTCTGACTGTCTAG
>NW_020635442.1:368-951 GCF_003573695.1 Papaver somniferum
GAGAGATATTGACTCCTTGAGATACTTTTATCTGGATTGAGTCTGACTGTCTAGTTGATTCTCTAGCAAAGTATTTCGGAGTTAGTCCATACAGATTGCTAAGCGAAATATTGGGTGGTATGGTTAGACCCTCGCTTTTTCAATTGGTATCAGAGCTGGAAAACACATTTAAGACCTCATCAGCCTGTGTTTGTAGTGATCTGACTCTATGGACAGAAGTGTTATCTCTATTAACGCACCACCAGTCTTCGATGGCTCCAATTACTTATGGTGGAAAATTTTTATGCGAGCTTTTCTTCAATCGCGTGATTTCAATCATGGTATATGTGGTGAATGGTTATGATGCGCCCATTGTTGCAGGTGGAGACAAAACTGTTCCCAAGAATATTGGTGAATATAATGCTACCGAGATTCTTGCTGCAAAGCATAATTCTGAAGGGTTAAATGCTATCATACATGCCATTGCCCCAAGTCTTCAACACCATGTGTCTAATTGCACTAGGTCTAAAGATGCTTGGGATATCTTAGAAACCGTATTTGAAGGAAACTCCAGTGAAAAGGAAGCTAGGCTTCAAAACCTTAA
>NW_020635443.1:0-415 GCF_003573695.1 Papaver somniferum
CGAGGAGGGGGGGAATAATGACGACCACCATACGGAGATCTTCGAGGGGGAGAATAGTCACGACCTCCTCGATAAGGTGGTGAGCGCCTTGGAGACCTACGATACTCATCACGGCCATAACCACCACCACCACCACGGTACCTGCCACGGTCGCCTCTATAGCCTGAAATGAAGGGGGCAAAAGTTAAGAGAATAATGAGAAAGCAGAAAACAAGTCCAATAATTATGGATTGAAAATGAAACTCACCAGTTTCTCTGGTACTTTTAGCTCCTAGATAGTTGCCAGGAGTAGGTGTTCTAGGGCGCTTCCTCCTTGACTGAAAAATAAATAAAACACCTCAATCCCCTAGATTTGTTGCACAAAATCTTTAGTCAGCTGGATGAGAGGTCACGGAGTCATGGCAACATAATGTGA
>NW_020635443.1:426-1000 GCF_003573695.1 Papaver somniferum
AAAACTCTTTAGTCAGCTGGATGAGAGGTCACGGAGTCATGGCAACATAATGTGAATGCAAAATTGCACACGGCAGGAATATGACATGACAAAACAGCGAGTAAATCAGTTCTGAACACCGTGGATAGGGGTGACAGGCGAAAACAAAAGGAAAAAAATGACTTAGCAGAATAGAAATCTAAATATCAAGTCATGCATTAGTACTACTAGTAAGGTCATTAAACAAATGCCAGCTGTAAGATACCATAAATTCCCGATTAGAGAGTTGTTGGTAATTTCCGTTGATTAGTTGAGAGAGATTTGAAGATGAATGCGGAGGTTTGGTTGATGTGGGAAATAATTGCTATACTTAGTTGATATCAGATGCATATGAAATTCTGTTAAGCTGGCCATTGCTCAAGCTGTGTGTAACTTAAGTTGAGATGGGTGAACTGATCATCTTTGTATATTGCCAACACAGCTGAACGCAATTCTTCTGAATATAACCAAAAACCTCCAAGTCAAGATGAAAGTATTTACTAATAACTAACAATAATGCACATACTTCATCAACTCCTGACCAACTTTAATAATA
>NW_020635444.1:0-482 GCF_003573695.1 Papaver somniferum
AACTATAAGTCTTGATTTCTAGTCTACTATAACTAAGGTCTCGGACTAGGATAGATAGTGTGGTTGAGCTCAAGAACTCCATGGCAATTATCATACAAGATGAAGGACTACTCAAGGAACCAGTGGATCTTCATCGACTAAAAGGTATGTGGAGACTTGAACTTATCTATCACTCAAAAGTATATCTACTCCATCTCCTATTTTGAGACAATAGTCGTTTTGCTATATAGACTTAGATTATACACATTTGCTATTTCGAGCCGAGTTTATCTCGCATATCTATTTCTCGAAATATGTGTTGGTAAGCTTTCTCTTTAACCAAGTTCATCTTTACCTAGTGACGAAAGTCATGACAAGTTTCAATCACTTTGGAAATTGCTTACTTTGACGAAAAATAGTTTGTGAATAACAACTATAGAATATCAACGTCCTCTAAGAATGTTTCAATGATTGAAATGAGAGTTTAGATTATATAACCATTG
>NW_020635444.1:493-1000 GCF_003573695.1 Papaver somniferum
AATAGAATATCAACGTCCTATAAGAATGTTCCAATGATTAAAATGAGAGTTTAGATTATATGACCATTGGAGGATATAAGCATTGTTGTGGAAACACATATATGTATAAGTCCTTATTCCTTGAACCGAAGTTTGCGAACTTTGTTGATCAATAGAACCGGCATGGTGGCGTGAGCCAAGTCCGCGAACTGGCGGAAGTTCTTGTCTCGAGAATTTCTGCTGGAGTTTGTGAACTCCGTCCGGGAACTTAAGTCCGCAAACCCAGTCCGCGAACTTGAGTAGGTTATATCTAAAAACGATGTTTGTGAACTTATTCTTATATAAACTAAGGAATGCAAATTGCGAACCGTGGCTATATAGTTCATGAGAGTGAATCAAATCGTTTGTGCTTCGATTGTGTCTTGTGTAGTTACATAAGATTTCCTTGCAATTGAACAACTCTCTAACTAGTTCATTTGAGTCACTTGAAATAGTTATGGTGAAGAAGAATATGGTTGATATGAAAGT
>NW_020635445.1:0-410 GCF_003573695.1 Papaver somniferum
ATCACCACCGCCCGTCGTCGTCGCCGCCACCGACCATCACCGCGCCACCACCAGAAAAATGATGAAACCAAAAATTGGTTTCACCAAAATAAGATGAAACCAAATTTTGGTTTCATCATAAAAGAAAGGAGAAAGAAGAAAAAGAAAAAACGAAACACAATAAGATGAAACCTTCCACCACCGTCAACTGCACCGCCCCCATCGCCACCACAACCATAATCACCACAACCACCACTAACGTTACCTCCTTAACTAAGACTACTTTCAACAAAAAACAATCCACAATAAGATGAAACCTACCACCACCGTCAACTGCACCACCCCCATCGCTGCCACAACCACCAGCACCACAACCACCACTACCATTACCCCCTCAACTACAACCAGTTTCAACAAAAAATAATCCACCT
>NW_020635445.1:610-1000 GCF_003573695.1 Papaver somniferum
TGGTGATGAAAACATCATAAGGTGGTGGTGGTGATTGTAGAGGATTGAACGAGGAGGCGGAGGTGATGTTGGGAGCGGATCTGCAGGTACTGGTGTTGATTGTAGATGAGGTGTTGTTGGTGGCCGATTTGAAGGTATTGGTGGTGGTTTTAGATGATAAAAGGAGGAGGTAGAAGTAGTGTTGGTGGCGGATCTGATGTACTGGTGGGAAAAACAAAAATAAGAGGAGGCGGTGTTGTTGATGGAAAATCTGTAGACGGAGAAGAAGAAGGTGATGATGGTGTTAATGGAGGAGAAGGAGGTGATGATGGTGTTAATGGAGGAGATGGAGGTTCTGTTGGTGGCGGATCTGGACACATCGGTTGGTTTGATGGTGGCGGAGCTACTGTT
>NW_020635446.1:0-578 GCF_003573695.1 Papaver somniferum
AAGGCAGTGGAAAAAGAACTTCGGAAACTACTAGACGCAGGATTTATCAAGGAAGTCAAGTACCCTACATGGATCTCTAACATGGTCGTCGTTCCTAAGAAAAATGGAGGGGTTAGAATATGCATCGATTTTACTAACCTCAACAAGGCATGTCCAAAGGACAGCTATCCCTTGCCAAGCATAAATCATCTGGTAGAAGCAGTAGAAGGATATGAAGAACTGTCATTCATGGATGGACATTCTGGCTACAACCAAGTAGCCCTGGCAGAAGAAGATCATCCACACACAGCGTTCTACACCCCACATGGCCTTTATTGCTACACTAGAATGCCCTTCGGACTTCGAAACGCAGGGGCAACATACCAAAGAATGGTCGATGCTATCTTCAGGCCATGTATTGGTAGTACCTTAGAAGTCTACGTTGACGATATGCTCGTCAAAAGTAAGCTGCGAAAAGATCACCACCAGGATCTGAGAGATATCTTCGAAGCAATGAGAAAACATCACATGAAAGTGAATCCAGAGAAATGTACTTTCGGCGTCACCTCGGGGAAATTCCTCGGGTATCTGGTAACAAA
>NW_020635446.1:589-1000 GCF_003573695.1 Papaver somniferum
AACATCACATGAAAGTGAATCCAGAGAAATGTACTTTCGGCGTCACCTCGGGGAAATTCCTCGGGTATCTGGTAACAAAAAGTGGCATTAAGGTAGACCCAGTGAAGATTCAGGCCATAGTAGAAATGCCATCCCCGAAGAATTTAAAAGAAGTGCAGAAACTCAATGGGTCCATAGCAGCCTTGGGCAGATTGATTGCCCGATCCTCGGACAAATGCAAACATTTCTTCAATATTCTCAAAAAAGGGAGCAAGTTTGAATGGACCACAGAATGCGAAGAAGCCTTCCAAAAAATCAAAGAACACCTAGCTTCAATTCCGATCCTGCAGAAGCCGGATCCTGATGAGGTTTTGGCATTATACATAGCAGCAACAGAAGACGCAGTCAGCGCAGTGTTGGTCAAAACCAATA
>NW_020635447.1:0-318 GCF_003573695.1 Papaver somniferum
AGTGGTGGTGTCATTAGTCGATTCATGTTCCTCTAAATTAGGTTCATATTCAACATCATTTACAAGAATGGGACTAGACACTTCATTAGGGACAACATACATTTCCTCATGAATTTCCTCCTTTTGTAGATGAAGCAAAATCTGATCTAAACATGCCTGAATTCGTGATGTAGATCTATCAAAGTTTTGCTCACTGTGTCTGAAAGCTTCTGTGGTGGAGTCTAAATTCATGGGAGTACAAAATTCTTCATGTTCAAATTGTGGTGAATGGTACATGTGTGCATGGTCATTAGGGTTTACAAAATATTGATCGCAACC
>NW_020635447.1:518-1000 GCF_003573695.1 Papaver somniferum
TTTTTTAAAGGGAGCAAAGCCCACATTGATGGAGGATGCACGGCCCAGCTGAGAAGTTTGGACGAAGCCCAACTAACGAGTTGAAATCAGTGAGACGAGGCCCAGCTGCGAGTTTTTTTGATTGTTGGGCTCTCAGTTAGCCAAAGTTCGAGGCCCTCGCTGTTGGGTTTGGGAGTTGTTTTAAAACTTTGAATTTTGTAGTCCCACTGTTGGTGAAGCCCAAAATTTGTTTTTAAAACTAAGCACAGCCTTGTTTATGAAATTTAGTTTTGGCCCATTTTTGTCTTGGCAGGTTCAGTTAAACTTGTTTAGGTTGTTTGTTGGGTTTTTGAAACCCAAAATTTTGATAGGGACAATCCCACAGTTAAGCTCAAATACAAACCCAAAAGTTAACTTAAATTACAAGCCCAACAAAAAAATGGAAAAAATTATTACAAGCCCACAAATTAAAAATGGAAGCCCACAGGTTGGGTTCTCTTAAT
>NW_020635448.1:0-269 GCF_003573695.1 Papaver somniferum
AAGCATGATGGCTCCACTTAGATTGTTTCTAGACCAGCTTCTAATCCTTCGAAAGGGAATTCGTTACAATTTAAGCAAACCCCTCTGGAATCAATCCGAGTTAAAGTAAGTTGAATCGAGGCGAGGGAAACTCAGTGGAGCTTTGATGCCCAAAGCCTCACCGCTATCACAAGGCGGCGCAGTCACGCATTCAACTCACAGAAACCATCATGAACTTCGAGGTGTGCTTAAGAAAGTAACCAATATCCTTCGAAATTTTTTCCTAATAA
>NW_020635448.1:469-735 GCF_003573695.1 Papaver somniferum
CGTACCAGACGGGGGATGAACCGTTGAAGTCGACTCGGGCCACGAATCCTATGTCATGTACGAACCCGAGGGGCCGAGACGATATAGTAATCGTCGTCCTTCCCTGCACACAGTTTATATATAATTTTTTTTTTATATATAACCCTTCCGTAGGGTTTAGAATTAAAATAAATTGTCTAAAGTCCAGTCCAATGAAAAGAAATACAAAAAATAATAATAATAATTACAAAAATAAAATAAAATGGAAAGTCTCTAAAAAAATAAAA
>NW_020635449.1:0-355 GCF_003573695.1 Papaver somniferum
TAAGGGGTATTTTGAGTTTGGTGCCTATAAAATGGCACACCTTTGCCTTTGGTACCTAACTTTGTCGGAATTTGAGTTTGGTGTGGGTCCCAATCAAGCAGTTGACTTAACGGATGACTGGTGGACCGTTCACAAGCTGTGTTGGAGCACAACTTGTTGCTCGGCCCCCCGCCAACTTTTGTAAATAAATACGTGTCTTTGTGAATAATTGTTTTAACAATAATTATTTAATTTAACTAGTTCACTAACACGGACCAAGGTAGGGAAATCTCTCTAGATCATTTTCCAAACACGTTAGGAGCGTTCCAAAGAAATAAGGCTGACTTATCTGACTGCCATGATAACTATGGATTTA
>NW_020635449.1:555-834 GCF_003573695.1 Papaver somniferum
TGGGGAACTGAAAGACAGAGGTAACAGAAAAAGAATGAGGTCATTCCCACTTCGTATGAAGAAGTTATGCGCAAAATAGTCGAAAAAGAGATTACACAAACCCTTGGGGACAAAGAGAGTTATATAAGTAGACAATATTTATAATAAGGGGTATTTTGAGTTTGGTGCCTATAAAATGGCACACCTTTGCCTTTGGTACCTAACTTTGTCAGAATTTGAGTTTGGTGTGGGTCCCAATCAAGCAGTTGACTTAACGGATGACTGGTGGACCGTTCACAA
>NW_020635450.1:0-528 GCF_003573695.1 Papaver somniferum
TGATTTACATTTATTGAGATTACATAAAACCAAATAATTTGGAAGAGACTAACATGAATCTTGATCCTACAAGTGAGAAACAAGATGCTCCAAAGAATAACTAGATCATTCCTCAAATCGGCTTGTTGCCCATTTATTGCATACTCCTCAATTATCACATATGTAAGATTAAGATTTTTCTTCAATTTAATTTCCAAATCACATACCTTTGTCTTGTCCATCAGAGAAGAAGTTGTATCAAAATCAGTCTGGTATTCGAATTTTTGTAATGGAAAATCCTGAATAATCTTCCACACGAACAACAGAATCAGATTTCGTCCAACATAACATATTTTATATGTCCTTCCTTCCGCTAGTCTGGATTGATGAGATTGTAAAGACAATATTTGAAGAAAGGGCTATTTTGCGTTTCCTCCCCTCCCAAGATCGCTAATTAACGTTTCCTCCCCAAATAGATTGAAATTAGTGTTTCCTCCTATCGTTAGATATTTCATCCAAGCCTTGGTTAGCTGAGTCAACACCTGTGTA
>NW_020635450.1:539-1000 GCF_003573695.1 Papaver somniferum
TCCTCCTATCGTTAGATATTTCATCCAAGCCTTGGTTAGCTGAGTCAACACCTGTGTACGCATGGCAAAAAAAATTTGGTTTTTAGTAAACTACCCAAAATAACCTCGTGTCTCACAATCATTGACTTCCGGTGTTCTTCTTTCTGTTTTATCTAATAGCAATCTGAATCAATTTCAGAACAAACTCAACGAATTGAAGTAATATCTTCAAAATGACTTCTTACAGTTCTTGTATGTATGAAATTCCAATCATAACCATATGACTTACCGCCATGTGAAATCACCTGAGATGCAAGGGACAAAGAAGAGTCGACGAAAACAGACCATGGTTTTTGTTGATGAAGAAATCATATTGAGAAAAAATTGGGTTTTTAAAGAAATTGAGAGAAATAAAGTCTAGGGTTCCTGAATTGGTGGTTCTTGTCAATGTGTTTGATTTGAATTCGAGAAATCAACAGGTG
>NW_020635451.1:0-348 GCF_003573695.1 Papaver somniferum
CCAAATCCTAACAAATTTCATCTATCTTGAATCAAATAGAAAGACAAACCAACACAAAAAGAAAGAGTTCATAAAAATGTTGAATTTAATATACGTTAACTCATAAAAGTCTACACACTTTATTATAAGTCAGAAATTGATTTCTGAGACTAAATTGTAAACTAAATAAACTCATCTTTAACAGAAAAAGTTTGAAAAATGCATTGTAATTACGATTAATATTTTTTAAGGCAATACGTTTAGTAAAAATTGCATTTCTATGTGCGTTGATTCAAGAAAATATGAAGGAAGTCAAATTTCACAATAGAAGAAGGATGAAAGACCATGCAGAACTAATCCAAATCCTAA
>NW_020635451.1:535-1000 GCF_003573695.1 Papaver somniferum
TTTGTTATAAGTCAGAAATTGATTTCTGAGACTAAATTGTAAACTAGATAAACTCATCTTTAACAGAAAAAGTTTGAAAAATGCATTGTAATTACAATTAATATTTTCTAAGGCAATACGTTTAGTAAAAATTGCATTTCTATGTGCGTTGATTCTTGAAAATATGAAGGAAGTCAAATTTCACAATAGAAGAAGGATGAAAGACCATGCAGAACTAATCCAAATACTAACGAATTTCATCTTTCTTGAATCAAATAGAAAGACAAAGCCAACACAAAAAGAAAGAGTTCATAAAAATGTTGAATTTTATATACAAAAAAAAAAATAAGTCTACACATTTCGTTATAAGTCGGAAATTGATTTCTGAGACTAAATTGTAAACTAGATAAACTCATCTTTAACAGAAAAAGTTTGAAAAATTAAGTGTAATTACAATTAATATGTTCTAAGGCAATACGTCTAGTA
>NW_020635452.1:0-721 GCF_003573695.1 Papaver somniferum
CCCCTAGCATTGACTGTCTTTTGACAGAACAATCAATCACAGGCACTATGAGCATCAATCTCTTCACATTGCTCAATCAACACACTGCACTAAGGCTCTAACCTAGCATTCCACTATCTAACAGTCCACTAAAGCTTCATCTGAGCCTCAGCAGCGAAATCAGAACATGAGAAAACAGATGGAACAACACATGATTAACAGGAACAACACAACATTTAAACTACTAAACAATGAATGAAAATTGCAACAGAAGAACCCTAAAAATTAACAGTGAAATTAACAAAGAACAAACATGAACAGAAATTGAAGAACCCTAAATATTAAATTGAAAATTAAAACTAAAATTAAACAGTGATTAACCCAAATTTGGGGGTATCTCGGCTAACCAAGAACAACCTTTAACATCCTACATCACTTCCCTTTTATAGCTTACAACAAAACCCTAAATTTCTACAAACCCTAATTTGAAAATCCCCAAATCAGCAGGATTAGGGTTTCGAGAATAACTAAAATTAACTCACCCTCTGATGCAAATAGACTCGACCCATGCTTCTTCTGACCTTCCTGCTCCTCTCTCATGCTTCAATTGACGCCTCTGCTGCTCTAATTGTTCCCTAGTTCGAGTTATTTTACTCACCCCAAAACCTAGGGTTTCAGTGGTTGTGAGATGGGGAAAATAACTAGGCTAGGGAGATGGGTTTGAGGTGGTGTCGGGGTATGG
>NW_020635453.1:0-455 GCF_003573695.1 Papaver somniferum
TTTATGAGGATGAAGATGAGGATGTCTTGGGTAATTATGCTTTTGATACGGATATTATGGATGGAATTTTTTCTAAGAGCAAATCGTATAGAGTTGGTAGCAGCAGAAGTAAATTGAAAGGAGTTGGCTATAGATATAGGTAGCTTCTTTTAGTTTTTCTTTTTTGTGGTTATGGCTTTTGTTATTTCTTAATCGTTATTTAGTCCCCTTTGGTTTATGGGGGTATGGAGAAGTGTGCTCCAATTTTGTAATTCTTGTAATTACGTTTTTTTGCATAATAAACCTTTTTGACCTAGCAAAAAATAAATAAATAGAAAGGTGAAGTTTACTGATCCTAAGGAGTGTTTTTGGTTTCCTCCTAATGCTAATGAATTGCTTTTGTGCACGGATGGCGCCTCAAGAGGTAATCCAGGGGTGGCGGGAGCTGGTGTTGTTGCAAGGAATGCAAATTGTGA
>NW_020635453.1:483-1000 GCF_003573695.1 Papaver somniferum
TAATGAATTGCTTTTGTGCACGGATGGCGCCTCAAGAGGTAATCCAGGGGTGGCGGGAGCTGGTGTTGTTGCAAGGAATGAAAATTGTGAAATGGTTGGTGCTATGTGTATTGGCTCGGGAGTTACTTCTAATTATTTGGCTGAATTGTATGGTATTATTGTGGGTATGGAGTGGGCAGTTCAGTGGGGATATGATTGCATTGTTATTAGATCAGATTCTACAAGTGTGTTGAAGGCTTTGGAAGAAGATAACGTTCCTTGGTTTGCTAGGCAAAGATGGATGGAAGTTAAAGGTTTATATGGTTCAATTCGTTTTGAACATTCCTTTAGAGAGGCAAATTTTGCAGCTGATACCATGGAAAAGCGTGGTTGTTTATTAGAGGATGGGGTTGGTATTCATTTTGAAGGTCGCCCAGTTTTCTTAAGTTCAATTGAATTCCCAAATGTGAACCCAAAGGGAAAACATGAGAGGAGAGAGAAACTCTGGCGAAAACACAAGGGTTTAGAATTTTTTTCA
>NW_020635454.1:0-517 GCF_003573695.1 Papaver somniferum
TTCTTATGCACTTTCAGGGTTCAGTTTCAGGAATAGTTCGGCGCACATCTAATACAACCATACAAGCCGAACCTAAGCACATGCAAAATTTCTGGAATTCACAAAACATATTCGGCACAAAACTAACACCATCGAATAAGACGATCCTAAATATAAGGCTCTGTGTTATTAAGTTCGGCTCACAATGGATTTCAGATTTAAGCCGAACCGTTCTTATGCACTTTCAGGGTTCAGTTTCAGGAATAGTTCGGCGCACATCTAATACAACCATACAAGCCGAACCTAAGCACATGCAAAATTTCTGAAATTCACAAATCATATTCGGTACAAAACTAACACCATCGAATAAGCCGATCATAAATATAAGGCTTTGTGTTATTAAGTTCGGCTCACAACGGATTTCAGATTTAAGCCGAACCGTTCTTATGCACTTTCAGGGTTCAGTTTCAGGAACAGTTCGGCGCACATCTAATACAACCATACAAGCCGAACCTAAGCACATGCAAAATTTCTGAAA
>NW_020635454.1:717-1000 GCF_003573695.1 Papaver somniferum
GTAATTCCTCCCGGCTTTTCACTACTTTTCTGCTCTTTTCCGCTCCGCTATTCATCCAAACTTTATTTATTACCTAAAAATGCAAAATTAATTAATAAAAATATTTATTCTTGAAAACAAAAAAAATACAGAATATGGGATAAAATGTAAAATTAATGCACAAAAGAAGAGTTAAATGCCAACAAAAAGGGATAAATATATACAATATTTGGCACTCATCAGGTAGTAACAAGATTCCAAGATTTGATAATCAAGGAGAAGGGTATTGAGGACAAAAGAGATA
>NW_020635455.1:0-511 GCF_003573695.1 Papaver somniferum
TTAGAAAATATTAAATAGTAATGTGCATTTACTGATTATAGGTTTTTCTATTGGGATTTCGGTCAATATTTGGACAGTGCATTTCCAGGAATTATGAAAACCGATTTTGCCTTTATTCCATATCTTTGAGAATATTCAATTTTGGAAATTCCTTGGTGTTGAAACTTCCTTTGTCTATAAATATTGAAGTTTGCATTTCTTGAAAACTAATCCGCAGAGCCATAAAAACTACCTCAGTTGTGTTATTACTAGTGGAGCCACCTATCGGAGAGGAGAGTCCCCTAATTAGGAGAAACCTCTTACGGCCGCTTGATTTAATGACTTCTTTGGGATTGAGAAGCTCTATTAGTACCATTGGTGGGAAACTAGATAATTGCGGTTTATTATTATTTTTCGATTGATTTGATTGACTAACGGTGGTTGAACTTTGATTGCACCTAGTTTGTTTATTCTTGAGAATCTTCTCTTCTGATATAAGATTCACTCAAACTAGATCGAAGTTTCGATGGGG
>NW_020635455.1:521-1000 GCF_003573695.1 Papaver somniferum
GTGGTTGAACTTTGATTGCACCTAGTTTGTTTATTCTTGAGAATCTTCTCTTCTGATATAAGATTCACTCAAACTAGATCGAAGTTTCGATGGGGATCTTTAGACTGTTTGTAGATCTAAATACGTCTTGTGATAATCCAACGTTAACAGACTCCGCGTGGTGTGTGATTGATCACAAGAGATTCAAGTTGATTGTGTGCAGGTGCTTATTGAAAATCAAAGAAGATTTAAAACAATAATAGTTAACTAACCTAGTATTTGTATTGTTAAAAGTAAAAGGTCTAAGTTATTATTGTGAATAGTTAGAGCCTGATGAGAAAAATAAAGTTAATTCTTATCTTTATTTTGGCCTTATCGAACAAGCGATTGTATCTGTACAATCGGTTTAGCAAAAAGAACTAAGGTGATTAGTCGACTTTTGGTTTGCTAAACTATTAAGAAAAATTGTTTCGTGCAATTGTTTTCTGGTTGACATATTA
>NW_020635456.1:0-185 GCF_003573695.1 Papaver somniferum
ACTACTTTTGTAAAATCTATGGGAAAGGGTTGCTCTATATTTTAGAGGAACCCCTAAGGAAAAATATTTTATAGCGTTTTTTAAGCATTCGCGATTTTCCTTAGCGGTTTTTCGGAGTTGTCCAAGCTCAAGTTGAGCATCTACTACATATGCTAGTAGTAGGTGTATTAGGGTGTTTTATCCTG
>NW_020635456.1:385-834 GCF_003573695.1 Papaver somniferum
GAAAACGATTAATAAAAAAATAATTTTTTAAAGTTTTAATAAAAAATTATAATTTATTGTTTTATTTTGTGAATGAAACTTTTTAGTCCCACATCGTGGAGTTTCCAATTTTTAGTAGTTTTAAGAAACTATATAAAGCTTTTAGTCCCACATCGGGGAGTTTTTCTTCTTAAGTTGTATTTGTCAATTATATAAAGAAATTCACTACTTTTGTAAAATCTATGGTAAAGGGGTTGCTCTATATTTTAGAGGGACCCCTATATGGTAAAGGGGTTGCTCTATATTTTAGAGGGACCCCTAAGGGAAAACATGGGAAAGGGGTTTCTCTATATTTTAGAGAGACCCCCAAGGGAAAATATTTTGTATTGCTTTCTCTAGCATTTGTGATTTTCCTTAATGTTTTTTCAGAGTTGCCAAGATCAAGTTGAGCATCTACTACATATGCTAGT
>NW_020635456.1:845-1000 GCF_003573695.1 Papaver somniferum
TTTTTTCGGAGTTGCCAAGCTCAAGTTGAGCATCTACTACATATGCTAGTAGTAGGTGTATTAGGGTGTTTTATCCTGGAGATATCCGTCCTGTGAGGGCTATAGCATCACTCTTGAGTGTAGACGGGCGCTAATGTCTTAAGGACAACGTGTTG
>NW_020635457.1:0-204 GCF_003573695.1 Papaver somniferum
TACCACAACAATTTCTACCTTTGTGGCCGTTTCCACACCTTGGCACACCGCACACACCAAATTAGGGATATGAACATGCCAAACTCTAATTTGGCCAAGTTGCTACCAAATCCTTCCATTAAGCCTTGTCCATGCCAAGACTTAGCTCTTCCACGACACCAATTTTAACTTTGGCCATGCCGCAACATCACTGGCATACCGCTA
>NW_020635457.1:214-464 GCF_003573695.1 Papaver somniferum
GCACCTTCGTGCTACTGGCATGCACAAGTCATGTCGCAATGCTACTTTGCCATTATTAGGTGCCAACACAAGGTAGTCACGATGAAAGGCTATCCTTATTCATAAGATAAGATATAGACCATCGGAGTTCGCCACCGAGATGGTAATCTCCCGACAAGTTTTAGGCGACTAGCCAAAACGAGCCTAGCATCACATGTTATTTACCTGCGGCAAGCCTCTCGATTTTAAATTTCCACAAGTTTTCCACGAA
>NW_020635457.1:664-1000 GCF_003573695.1 Papaver somniferum
AACATCACTGGCATACCGCTACACCTACACCGTTGGCATGCCACTGTGCCATGGCTACTTTACTAGCAAGTCGTTGGCATGTTGCTGACGCCACTTTGCTATGCAAAAAGAAGTGGCCATTATCAATGGTCATACTTCTTCATGAGATGCAATCTCAGCCATCCAAGTTCTCCACCGTACTGATGGACTTGTGGAAACTCTTAGGCGACCAGCCGCCTAAACCCAGCAGTCATGGATACGTCAGGCAGCTCTTGCACCTTCGTTCTAATGGCATGCACAAGTCATGTTTCAATGCCACTTTGGCATTATTAGGTGCCAACACAAGGTAGTCACGAT
>NW_020635458.1:0-449 GCF_003573695.1 Papaver somniferum
GTTCTGCTTGGTCTTTCGTCTTTCTTCTATAGTGAAATTTGACTTCCTTCATATATTTTTGAATCAACGTACATAGAAATGCAATTTTTACTAGACGTACTGCCTAAGAACATATTAATTGTGATTACAATACATTTTTCAAAAAATTTATGTGAAAGATGAGTTTATATAGTTTACAATTTAGTCTCAGAAATCAACTTCTGACTTATAACGAAGAGTGTAGACTTTTTTGAGTTAACTTATTAAAAATTCAACATTTTTATGAACTCTTTCTTTTTGTGTTGGCTTTGTCTTTTGATTCAATATATATGAAATTTGTTAGGATTTGGATTAGTTCTGCTTGGTCTTTCATCCTTCTTCTATTGTGAAATTTGACTTCCTTCATATATTTTTGAATCAACGTACATAGAAATGCAATTTTTACTAGACGTACTGCCTTAGAACATATT
>NW_020635458.1:568-1000 GCF_003573695.1 Papaver somniferum
GTAGTTAAAGATGAGGTTAACTAGTTTACAATTTAGTCTCAGAAATCAACTTCCTTATAACGAAGAGTGTAGACTTTTTTGAGTTAACGTATAAAAAATTCAACATTTTTATGAACTCTTTATTTTCGACTTGGCTTTGTCTTTCAATTTGATTCAAATAGATGAAATTTGTTAGAATTTAGATTAGTTCTGGCTGGTATTTCATCCTTCTTATATTGTGAAATTTAACTTCCTTCATATTTTCTTGAATCAACGTACATAGAAATGCAATTTTTACTAGACGTAATACCTTAGAACATATTATTTATGATTACAATACATTTTTCAAACTTTTTCTCTTAAAGATGAGTTTATCTAGTTTACAATTTAGTCTCAAAAATCAACTTCCGATTTATAACGAAGAGTGTAGACTTTTTTGAGTTAACGTCTAAA
>NW_020635459.1:0-486 GCF_003573695.1 Papaver somniferum
AAAGAATTAAGTTACTTTGAGTTGGCTTTAACGAATCGCCTGGATAGTAGATACTAGTGCTATGAAATATAATTAACTTAAATCTTTTTAAAGTTTTTCAGAGCTCTTTAGATTTTTCAGAGCTCTTTAGATATTTTAGGGATTTTTAGAGTTTTCAGGGTTTTTTAGAGTTTTCAAGGCTTTTTAGAGAACATTCAAAGTTGATCTTCACTATTGCAGGGATTTGTTATTATCATTCTTTATCGAATCTCCTAGCTTGTAGATCCCAGTGCTACGGAGTATTATTAAATTTAAGCTTTTCAAAGCTTCTTGGAGTCTTATTGAGCTTTTTAGAGTTTCTCTGAGCTCTTTCAGGGCTCTTTAGTGTTTTTTGGTATTTAGGAAACATCCAAAGATAATCTTCATTATTGTAGGGAATTTTGTTAGTATCATTCATTATAAAGAATTAAGTTACTTTTAATTGGCTTTAACAAATCCCCTGGGCCT
>NW_020635459.1:497-856 GCF_003573695.1 Papaver somniferum
TTTTTGGGGTTGTGGTGACCTCTTTTGTCATGTACTATCTTGTAAATAACTCTTTTCTTTAATTCAATTTTTTGACTTATCAAAAAAAAAATCATCTTTAACAGAAAAAGTTTGAAATATGTATTGTAATCATAATTAACTTTTGTGTATTTTTTTGTAGTGGCTTTTTTCTCTCTCATGCGAATTTTTCTCTCCAAAAAATTGGCGAATTTTTTCTTTAGGGTTTTCAACTTTCATCAACGTTTTTCCTTCATTCTAGATCATCTTTGGTGATTTAGGATGGGGGAAAACCCTGATTCAAACGTGAATAATCATGGGAACAATAAGGTATCTTTTGTTGATTTGGTTAAGGATAAAAA
>NW_020635460.1:0-512 GCF_003573695.1 Papaver somniferum
CATAGTCCTCTAAAATTAAAGAATTGATAGATGTCACCTGGAACGCTAAAAACTGTTTAAAACATCTAATAATATACAAAAACTGGTACATTTAAGAGGATGGTTCAAAAGAATACATATAGTTATAGGTGAATGCTTAGTTTCATAGTAGATTTGTTATCAATAACTATTAGTCCTCTAAAATTAAAGTATTGATAGATGTCACCGGGAATGCTAGAAACTGTTTAAAACATCTAATAATATAAAAAAATGGTACATTTTAGAGGAAAGTTAAAAAGAATACACAGAAGTATAGATGACTGCTTAGTTTCATAGTAGGCTTGTTATCAATAACTCATAGTCCTCTTATATTAAAGAATTAATAGATGTCACCTGAAACGTTAAAAGCTGTTTAAAACATCTAATAATATACAAAAACTGGTACATGTAAGAGGAAGGTTCAAAAGACTACACAGAAGTATAGGTGAATGCTTAGTTTCATAGTAGGCTTGTTATCAATAACTCATAGTCCT
>NW_020635460.1:546-1000 GCF_003573695.1 Papaver somniferum
TGAATGCTTAGTTTCATAGTAGGCTTGTTATCAATAACTCATAGTCCTTTAAAATTAAAGAATTAATAAATGTCACCTGGAACGCAAGAAACTGTTTTAAACATTTAATAATATACAAAAACTGGTACATTTAAGAGGATGGTTCAAAAGAATACACCGAAGTATAGTTGAATGCTTAGTTTCATAGTAGGCTTGTTATCAATAACTATTAGTCCTCTAAAATTAAAGTATTGATAGATGTCACCTGGAATGCTAGAAACTGTTTAAAACATCTAATAATATAAAAAAATGGTACATTTTAGAAGAAAGTTAAAAAGAATACACAGAAGTATAGATGACTGCTTAGTTTCATAGTAGGCTTGTTATCAATAACTCATAGTCCTATTATATTAAAGAATTAATAGATGTCACCTGGAACGTTAAAAGTTGTTTAAAACATCTAATAATATACAAA
>NW_020635461.1:0-439 GCF_003573695.1 Papaver somniferum
CCTAACAAACTTCATCTATCTTGAATCAGATAGAAACACAAAGCCAATAAAAAAATAAAGAGTTCATAAATATGTTGAATTTTATATACGTTAACTCAAAATAGTCTACACACTTCTTTATAAGTCGGAAGTTGAATTCTGAGACAAAATTGTATACTAGATAAATTCATCTTTAACAGAAAAAGTTTGAAAAATATATTGTAATTACAATTAATATGTTCTAAGGTAATACCTCTAATAAAAATTTAATTTCTATGCACGTTGATTCAAGAAAATATGAAGAAAGTCAAAATTCACAATAGAAGAAGGATTAAAGACCATGCAGAACTAATCCAAATCCTAACAAATTTCATCTCTCTTGAATCAAATAGAAAGACAAAGCCAACACAAAAAGAAAGAGTTCATAAAAATGTTGAATTTAATATACGTTAACTCAAAA
>NW_020635461.1:551-1000 GCF_003573695.1 Papaver somniferum
GAGACTAAATTGTAAACTAGATAAACTCATCTTTAAATGAAAAAGTTTAAAAAATGTATTGTAATTACAATTAATATGTTCTAAGGCAATACGTCTAGTAAAAATTGCATTTCTATGTATGTTGATTCAAGAAAATATGAAGGAAGTCAAATTTCACAAAAGAAGAAGGTTGAAAGACCAAGCAGAACTAATCCAAATCCTAACAAATTTCATCTATCTTGAATCAGATAGAAAGGCAAAGCCAATACAAAAATAAAGAGTTCATAAATATGTTGAATTTTATATACGTTAACTCAAAATAGTCTACACACTTCGTTATAAATCGGAAGTTGATTTCTGAGACTAAATTGTAAACTAGATAAACTCATCTTTCACAAAAAAAAGTTTGAAAAATGTATTGTAATTATAATTAATATGTTCTTATGCAATACGTCTGGTAAAAATTGCAT
>NW_020635462.1:0-449 GCF_003573695.1 Papaver somniferum
TTGAACAATAACAATAGTTTAGTTATTTATATATAAAAGAAAGTTAGATGCCTCTATGCGAATCCTATTTTTTCCATGTTGCTGCATTGTTCTTTCTAGGTGTATTTGGTATAAGCCACTTGTGAACGGAAACTAGACCGGTCATTCGTTGAGTTATTTTTACAACTTGAATACAGGTGGTTATTGGATTAGTTGGAATGTACGACTATTTATCTTTTTTCAATGTTGCAACTTTCCGCTCTCAAATACTTAATTCTAAGAACTTGTATGTTGTAATTGGTGTAACTATTTATTTCTATGTTGTAGGATGTTTGTTCACCCTGCCAGGTACCGGGCTTATACGTGCAAGGTAACAACATACTCGAGCCCGAAGGTTTTGAAGTGGGTGCGTAACCTGCTGTCTCCTGCCGAGCAAGAGAAATTTATGTCAACTACAATTGGCCCCTTAC
>NW_020635462.1:460-1000 GCF_003573695.1 Papaver somniferum
GGGTGTGTAGCCTGCTGTCTCCTGCCGAGCAAGAGAAATTTATGTCAACTACAATTGGCCCCTTACTGCACCTGCCAATGCAAACGTGGTCTAGTGCCTTGTTTCATTTTTTATTGGCTAGTCAGATCTCCACGGGTGATGAAGGTGATAAGGGTAACCGTGAAGAAATGCGCGTAATGGTTTGTGGAAAGGAACTCTCCTTCGGAAAGAAAGAGTTCGCATTGATTTCGGGGCTTAGTTTTAGGAAGTCGGACCATAATTTTTCTCGTCCCGCCACGAAGCCCTGCCTTAAGATGAAGCATTTCCCCGATGAAGGAAAACCAGTAACTGGAAAACGTTTGAAATTATTACTTTTTGGCAAAGTGGAGGAGGAGGAGGACGACGACGAAAAAAAATCGAAGAAATGTAGCAAAAAGGAGGACAAAAAAATCGAGGAAATGTCACCGATCAAGCAAAAAGTAGGAGGAGGAAAAAATATCGCGTGAATGTCACCAATCAAGTAACTCTAATGCTGAATGTGAAATTGTCAAAGTCCCACTG
>NW_020635463.1:0-505 GCF_003573695.1 Papaver somniferum
CCTTGCATGGTTAATCTGAATTCTGAAAGGTAGTTTCCTATTACCTGGTTCCCCAGAGAAGGAACAGTTTGATGAACAATCCACTGAGCGTCCACAACCCCTATTTTCTCATGAGCAGTCTGTTTTAGGAAGAACAGACCAGAAGCCAAATCATAGCTTGAATTCAGTGGAAAGAATAACAGAGCTGATAATTAAAGAACAGAAACCAATAACATTAAAGACAGAGTCACCAACCTCAACACACTTGCTGAGAGCAAAGTCAAGACCCCATCCATGAACCAAGTCATTCTGCATTCACATAAAAATTAGGCCTTAATGTGTAGATTAGTAGGAAAGGAACAGATAAGCAGCATGTGAAGCTACTCTGTACCTGAATCATATGCCACACACATCGCCATGCATTTCGGGAAAATACAGGTGCCATGATCTCAACAAAACTGCACATAAAAAGGCAACTCATAAGATATACTTGATTCACATAGAAGAATAAGAAAATCGAAATAAT
>NW_020635464.1:0-418 GCF_003573695.1 Papaver somniferum
TTAACGTATATAAAATTCAACATTTTTATGAACTCTTTCTTTTTGTGTAGGCTTTGTCTTTCTATTTGATTCAAGATATATGAAATTTGTTAGGATTTGGATTAGTTATTCTTGGTCTTTCATCCTTCTTCTTTTGTGAAATTTGACTTCCTTCATATATTCTTGAATCAACGTACATAGAAATGCAATTTTTACTAGACGGAATGCCTTAGATCATATTATTTGTAATTACAATACATTTTTCAAAATTTTTCTGTTAAAGATGAGTTTATCTAGTTTACAATTTAGTCTCAGAAATCAATTTCAGACGTATAACGAAGTGTGTAGACTTTTTGAGTTAACATATATAAAATTCAACATTTTTATGAACACTTTCTTTTTGTGTTGGCTTTGTCTTTCTATTTGATTCAAGATAGAG
>NW_020635464.1:484-1000 GCF_003573695.1 Papaver somniferum
GATAGAGAAATTTGTTAGGATTTGGATTAGTTCTGCTTGGTCTTTCATTCTTCTTCTATTATGAAATTTGATTTCCTTCATATATTCTTGAATCAACGTACATAGAAATGCAATTTTTACTAGACGTACTGCTTTAGAACATATTAACTGTGATTACAATACATTTTTCAAACTTTTTCTGTTAAAGATGAGTTTATCTAGTTTACAATTTAGTCTCAGAAATCAACTTCCGACTTTTAACGAAGAGTGTAGACTTTTTTGAGTTGACGTATAAAAATTTCAACATTTTTATGTACTCTTTATTTTTGTATTGGCTTTGTCTTTCAATTTGATTCAAATAGATGAAATTTGTTAGAATTTGGATTAGTTCTGGATGGTCTTTCATCCTTCTTATATTGTGAAATTTGACTTCCTTCATATTTTCTTGAATCAACGTACATAGAAATGCAATTTTTACTAGACGTAATACCTTAGAACATATAATTTGTGATTAAAATACATTTTTCAAACTTTTTC
>NW_020635465.1:0-108 GCF_003573695.1 Papaver somniferum
TCTTCGTTGGTAATTTTCCATCTTCTGCAATGCTGCTTCCCTTCTTTCTTCTAGGTCGTCCAATCTCTCTAACATCATGTCTGTTGTGAGATTTTTGTCCCACGCTTC
>NW_020635465.1:119-427 GCF_003573695.1 Papaver somniferum
AGCTTTACCTTTTTGTTGTACTCCCTTGCAAGTCTTCGTTGGTAATTTTCCATCTTCTGCAATGCTGCTTCCCTTCTTTCTTCTAGGTCGTCCAATCTCTCTAACATCATGTCTGTTGTGAGATTTTTCTCCCACGCTTCGGTCTTTGTGGTTGGCATGAGTATCTCTGTAGGGATGACTGCTTCAGCTCCATAAGTGAGAAGAAACGGGGATTCCCCAGTGGCGGATCTTCGCGTTGTCCTGTATGCCCATAACACATTGTGCAGCTGTTCACACCATCTCCATTTGTGCTCGTCTAATTGTTTTTT
>NW_020635465.1:627-1000 GCF_003573695.1 Papaver somniferum
GCGTTGTAGGGGGATGGGGTGTCCACCACACTGAATCGGGTTTCTAGTTTCATGGGCCCTGCGTTAACCTGTAACACGATGTCTCCCAAGGGCTTCGTGGGTGCTCCATTGAATCCGTAGATGGTGTAATAAGAGGTCATTAACTGTTCAGCATGGAGCTTCATCCGTTTGAATGCATCGTAAAATAGGACGTTTACGGAGCTTCCCCCGTCTATGAGGATCTTTTTGAGGTTACATCCAGCTACTGGTAGTGTTAGGACCAAGGGATCGTTATGGTCTTCCATATCTTCTTCGATATCTTCGGCATCGAAGATGATAGGAGATTCCATCCACTCTTCGTGCTCGTCCACCTCTATCCCATCGACCTTATACA
>NW_020635466.1:0-480 GCF_003573695.1 Papaver somniferum
GGAATAGTTTATTGCAACGAAGATGAAGAAGCTGCACAAGTGAAACCAACTTCAATGCTAAAGGAATTCTACGTAAACAAATTCAACAACGGTGATGAGAAGGAAGAATGCGTGATTTGCTTGGACGAAATAAAGGGTGTGAATAGTGTGATGGAGTTATACTGTGGGCATGTATTCCATGACCAATGTGTAATCAAATGGATCAACCAAACAGAACCAGAGAGCGTCTGCCCAATCCGTAGGAATCCCTTAAACCCCTTTCCATTTGATATTTATAGAGATGATGATTAATATTCGGGTCCACGGAGTCCCTGTCTTATAATTTAACTATCAAAGTGCAAAAATATACGCGACCACCGAAAAAATATTTGTTTAGCTAGTAACAGTCGATTGTTTCGGATAAAACAGTTAAGCCGTAGATATCTTGTGATTCTAAAGATCAAATTAAAAAAAAAAAAAAAAAAAAAAAAAAAAAAAAAA
>NW_020635466.1:504-1000 GCF_003573695.1 Papaver somniferum
AAAAAAAAAAAAAAAAAAAAAAAAAAAAAAAAAAAAAAAAAAAAAAAAAACTGTATGGTTTGGTTTCTCCATCTAATGCTCAATTGCATAATTTCTTCCATCATTATGTTCTGGATTTAATATTTGATTTTTTACCGGTCCTCTTCTCATTAATATGGTTAAGTTGATCATTATTTTTCAAAGTAGTCTGGATCTTATTTGAAGTAAACATGATCCGGGGAGTGTGGTTATCTTTCATTTCTTGCATTAAGATGTGTAACTAAAGTTTCACACCAACGTTTTGGTACAAATGAGGTCTTTTTGGTTATGTACACCTAAATGTTGTGCGTTAAAGAATTGTACGGGGAAAAGTTTTCTTTCAACCAATGGTACAGTTTTCCTTGACTAATGCATTGTGTATGATTTACCTTTAAAATTTTATTTTAGTCTCACGAGGGTAAAAATCAGATGCCAATTGTTCATGATTCACCTCTTTTCGTTCGTTTTGTTGCTCAAC
>NW_020635467.1:0-240 GCF_003573695.1 Papaver somniferum
CCTTGTTCTGCTGCTGCTACTACTTGCTGTTGTTGTGCTGCTGCTGTGCATTGTTGTGCTGCTGCTGTGCACTGCTTTCTTTCCCCTGTTGTGCAGTACTGCTGCTGCTGCTGCTTTATTTTCCTTGCTGCTGCTGCTGCAACTGGGCTGCTTTCCACTGCTGCTGCTGCAACTGAGTTTGGCTCACAGCATAAGCCCAGTCCAGGTTAAAAGGCCAAGAGCCCATTAATTGTTCAAGGA
>NW_020635467.1:440-789 GCF_003573695.1 Papaver somniferum
TCTCTGTGGATCGACCCGTACTTGCACGAGCTACAACTGACGACCGTGCACTTGCGGTATTACTGTAGGCCCGTTTTTCTGCGTTTCATTGCGCTTTAATTTTACACGTCTCCGGGTCCACCAAATTTTTGGCGCCGCTGCCGGGGACCATTTTGCATTTAAATATAATATCTTTGGGCCCACCAAGTTTTTGGCGCCGTTGCCGGGGATTGGTGCTGTGTTTTTTTGCAGTTTTATTAGCTATTTTTGCATTTCACTGCATAGCATTTGCATCTGCATCTGCTTCACTTCATTTGCTGTTGGACATGCTGTTCTGAACCTGTTTTTCCTCTGCTGGGACGCCACCAAG
>NW_020635468.1:0-412 GCF_003573695.1 Papaver somniferum
TTTTATTTTCTGTTGGGTTTGTAATTTTTTTTTGTGGGCTTGTTTGTTTAATTTGTGGGCTTGTTTAAATTCTTTCATTGGACTTGTATTTTGGACTCTGGGTTTAAACCCAGCTGAGCTTGTAACCGATTGTGGGCTTGTTTCCACTCAAGAGTGGACCTCGAAACCAAAGTTTTAAAACAAACGTCGGGCCTTAACCAACTGGGCCAAATTAAACTTTCAAAATTAAAACTTAGTGTTTCGTGGGCCGCAGCCTTCCTCCCATTCCATTAGAGGACCAACAGTGGGCTTGCTCCCAATTTCAAAAACCAAATTTTTCTTGCTCCCATTTTAACAACCAAATTTTTTCTTCTTTAACCCATTAAAACCAAACTTGCTCCCAAATTCTAAAAAAAAAAAAAAAACCAAAAAA
>NW_020635468.1:498-855 GCF_003573695.1 Papaver somniferum
TCCCACCAAAACCAAATTTTTCCCAAAAATCCAAACCCTTTAAAAACCAAATTCTGAGCTTTGTACATTCTTTACTTAGCTTTTGAGCCAATCATGAATAGATCTTTTTCTACAGTTGGGGAGTACAACAAATCCCTTAGAGAACTTGCTTACGGGACAAATTCACATTGTGATCCTCCCCCATTCCATGATGTCAATAGTTATAGGAATTATTATGGACATTTTCAAAGTCCCGAACCTCAATACATGAACCCTAATGACTATTCATACATGCATCATTCATCACAACGTGAAAATGAACATTCTGCTAGAGCCTCACTCACACAATCATCACTTATGGATCAAATAGAAGCTCGA
>NW_020635469.1:0-515 GCF_003573695.1 Papaver somniferum
GATGAATCCGCTCAACACCCAAACACCTAACACCTATACCCGCAGAACCAAACACTCCATAATCTTTTCTCCATCGAACCCATCTTCTCCTCCACTCCGTTGCAGAGAACCAGCCTCACCTTCACCACCAACTCCGCCAACTCCACTGCCTCAACCACCAAAAGCCATCATGGCTATCCCTCACCGAAACCCATCATTCCCCTAAACTTCTAGCCATATATTCTCTCGATTTCTTCCCCGATTTCTCTCTGAAACCCTAGGTAAGAAATCAATAGAATAGGTCGAGTTAGAAACGCAAATTGGAGGCATGGGTAGCATCAGGAGAAGAAATAGAGGGATGGGTCGATGTACAGAAGCCATTATCAAAGATTAGGTAAACTGAATTTCAATTTTCAGAAACCCTAATTTACTGTTTTGGGGGTTTTGCTTGTAAAGTGTAATTGAGTATAAATAGATGCTTTGGGATGTTGTAATGGGCATGCCTGGATTAGCCAGAGCATCAATATGAATAGTTT
>NW_020635469.1:526-1000 GCF_003573695.1 Papaver somniferum
ATCTAGGATTGAATATCCTTATAGGTTGTTAAAACACTAAGCAAGCTTCTCTGCGGGTAGTTGCAGTGTGAGATCCCCAACTATCACAAGGTTTATAATTCATCTTAGTGCCTTTAGCCTCCTTTCTAGACCAACCCTTAGATGAACAGCCGGCTTTGAACCGCAACTGTCATCTAGTTATTCAGAAAGCCTAGAAGCTGACTGATAACTAACAAGGGACAAGAACATAGCTGGAGGACCTGCCTTTGTTTCTTTATCACTGCCCTTGGCTCACAGCCTTGGTTTGTTTATCTTTGTTTCAATGTTTCTTATTCACTGCCACTGAATTTCACTTTCTTTGTTCTCTGTCACTGTTACCTCATTGCTTTAGTTACTGCCTTGTTAATTTAGATAACTAGCTTAAAAACTTCAACTATACACCCTAGTCTCTGTGGTTCGACCCTGCCTTGCACACTCACTACAACAGACCCTGTG
>NW_020635470.1:0-319 GCF_003573695.1 Papaver somniferum
GAAACTAAGCATCCACCTATACTTATGTGTATTCTTTTGAACCATCCTCTTAAATGTACCAGTTTTTGTATATTATTAGATGTTTTGAACAGTTTCTAGCGTTCCAGGTGACATCTATTAAATCTTTAACATTAGAGGACTATGAGTTATTTATACCAACCCTACTATGGAACTATGCATTCACCTATACTTCTGTGTATTCTTTTGAACCGTCCTCTTAAATGTACAAGTTTTTGCATATTATTAGATGTTTTAAACAGTTTCTAGTGTTCCAGGTGACATCTATTAATTCTTTAACTTTAGAGGACTATGAGTTATT
>NW_020635470.1:519-711 GCF_003573695.1 Papaver somniferum
TACCAGTTTTTGTATATTATTAAATGCTTTAAACAGTTTGTAGTGTTCCAGGTGACATCTATTAACTCTTTAATTTTAGAGGACTATGAGTTATTGATAACAAGCCTACTATGAAACTAAGCATCCACCTATACTTTTGTGTATTTTTCTGAACCATCCTCTTAAATGTACCAGTTTTTGTATATTATTAAA
>NW_020635470.1:781-1196 GCF_003573695.1 Papaver somniferum
TTTTTTGGCATCCTCCTAATAGGGATGAGATTTTATTATGTTGTGATGGTGCGGCAAAAGGAAACCCAGGTGTTGCAGGGGCTGGTGTTGTGGTGATTGATGCGGATTGTAACTTTGTTGGGGCTATGAGCATTGGGCTGGGAATTACAAATAATTTCTTGGCTGAAATTTATGGTATTATTGTTGGTTTAGAATGGGATTTGAAGTGGAATATGAGAAAGGTTCTTGTGCGTTCAGATTCAATGGGAGCTATTGCTGCCTTGACGGGTACAAATCTTCCTTGGTTTGTTAAACACAGGTGGAGAAGAATTAATAACAGTTATGATTCTATTCGTTTTGTTCATACTTTTCGTGAGGCAAATTTTGCAGCTGATTGTATGGCAAAGAGGGGATGTTATCTTAGAAATGGTGAAGG
>NW_020635470.1:1355-1532 GCF_003573695.1 Papaver somniferum
GTTTAGCAAAAAAAAAAAAAAATCTAGAGTTCCAGGTGACATCTATTAATATTTAATATTAGAGGACTATGAGTTATTGATAAGAAGCCTACTATGAAACTAAGCATTCATCTATACTTATGTGTATTTTTTTGAACCATCCTCTTAAATTTAGCAGTTTTTGTATATTATTAAATG
>NW_020635470.1:1551-1812 GCF_003573695.1 Papaver somniferum
TTTTGAACCATCCTCTTAAATGTACCAGTTTTTGTATATTATTAAATACTTTAAACAGTTTCTATCATTCCAGGTGACATCTATTAATTCTTTAATTTTAGAGGGCTATGAGTTATTCATAACAAGCCTACTATGAAACTAAGCATTCTCCTATATTATGTGTATTCTTTTGAACCATCCTCTTAAATGTACCAGTTTTTGTATATTATTAGACGTTTTAAACAGTTTCTATCATTCCAGGTGATATCTATTAATTCTTTA
>NW_020635471.1:0-362 GCF_003573695.1 Papaver somniferum
GAGACTAAATTTTAAACTAGATAAACTGATCTTTAACATAAAAAGTTTGAACAATGTATTGTAGTCACAAATAATATGTTCTAAGGCAATACCTCTAGTAAAAATTGCATTTCTATGTACGTTGATTAAAGAAAATACGAAATTAGGAAAATTTCACAATAGAAGAAGGATGAAAGACCAAGAAGAACTAATCCGAATCCTCACAAATTTCATCTATCTTGAATCAAATAGAAAACAAAACCATCACAGAAAAAGAAAGAGTTCATAAAAATGTTGAACTTTATATACGTTAACTCAAAAAAGTCTACACACTTCGTTATAAGTCCGAAATTGATTTCTGAGACTAAATTGTAAACTAGATA
>NW_020635471.1:449-1000 GCF_003573695.1 Papaver somniferum
ACATAAAAAGTTTGAAAAATGTATTGTAATCACAAATAATATGTTCTATGGCATTACGTCTAGTAAAAATTGCATTTTTATGTACGTTGTTTCAAGAAAATACGAAGGAAGTCAAATTTCACAATAGAAGAAGAATGAAAGACCAGCCATAACTAACCAAATTCTAACAAATTTCATCTATTTGAATCAAATAGAAAGAAAAAACCAATACAAAAATAAAGAGTTCATAAAAATGTTGATTTTTTATACGTTAACTCAAAAACGTCTACACACTTCGTTATAAGCCGGAAGTTGATTTCTGAGACTAAATTTTATACTAGATAAACTGACCTAACACATAAAAAGTTTGAAAAATGTATTGTAATCACAAATAATATGTTCTAAGGAAATACCTCTAGTAAAAATTGCATTTCTATGTACGTTGATTCAAGAAAATATGAAGGAAGTCAAATTTCACAATAGAAGAAGGATGAAAGACCATGCAGAACTAATCCAAATCCTAACAAATTTCATCTATCTTGAATCAAATAGAAAACAAAACCATCACAGAA
>NW_020635472.1:0-248 GCF_003573695.1 Papaver somniferum
CCTCTCATTTTCTATGGCGAAAACATGAGAGGAGAGAGAAACTCTGGCGAAAACACAAGGGTTTAGAATTTTTTCACGTAGGTTTCATTGTTCAACACGGATTCAATATGGTAGAAAACAATCCTAGTTCATCACGGATTCAGCAACACCAATCCTTTGCGGACAAGGTAAGGGGAAAACAAACCCTAAAACCAACAGGAATTGATATTACTAGTTTACCTAATCCTACTCTGATTGATGGAGAACCA
>NW_020635472.1:259-645 GCF_003573695.1 Papaver somniferum
AAGGAATATATATTACTAGTTTACCTAATCCTACTCTGATTGATAGAGAACCATCCCTTGTTATACCCGCGGATTACTATGAAGAGGGTTGTAAACCCTTTCAACACAGTTTCATTGCACGACTAAACTTCACGGGGCTGAAGTTCTTTGAGGTAAAAACTCTTTTAATATCTCAATGGCAGATTAATCCTAATTCTGTTAGGTTTATGACTATGGGAAAAGGTTTCTTTGTTATTATGCTACAAGATGAGGAAACTAAGGAGAGAATCAGACGTACAAAGTGGTTTGTTCAACAGCATGAACTCAAGTTAATGGATTGGTACCCAGGTTTTGATCCTGATCGTCAAAAAACTTCCCATGCAAACGTATGGGTTCACTTTCCTGGT
>NW_020635472.1:845-1000 GCF_003573695.1 Papaver somniferum
ATCTCAAGCTACAGAGCTGTTGCTGAAACTTCTATCGTGGTTTCTCCTAATAAGTTCAATGTTTTGAATGATGAGTTGGGGGTGGATAATGATGATGTTGAACAATTTTCTGGAGGGGGTTCGGATGCGGCAGAAAACACTTCTGGAGGTAGTTC
>NW_020635473.1:0-491 GCF_003573695.1 Papaver somniferum
TAATAAAAACAAGGGTGTGTGGGACCGTGGAGGCATGGTCGGCCGGCTTGGGCCCGATCCCACGAGTTTTCATAATTTTTTAATATTTTTTAGGTATTTTTGATGATTTGAGGGATTTTTTCCTAATTTGAGAGAAATACCATGAAATCAAGGAATTTGATGAATTCAAGGAAAAATAATAATAAAATAATAAAACAAAGGGGCGTGTGGGACCGGCTAAGGCCCGGTCCCACAAGTTTTTCATAATTTATATTATTTTATTATTATTTGATGATTTATGCAAAAATACCATGAAATCAAGGAGTTTTTTCATGAAATTAGAGAAATAATAATAATAATAATAATAATAATAATAATAATAATAAAATAAGGAACCGTGGGTGTGGGGCTGGTTGGGACCAAGGCACGGCCGGTTGGCCAATGATCACGCCCCACACTCCTCTCCTTAATTTTATATTATTTTTTATGGATTTATGGAAGTACCATGAAAC
>NW_020635473.1:502-1000 GCF_003573695.1 Papaver somniferum
GGGACCAAGGCATGGCCGGTTGGCCAATGGTCACGCCCCACACTCCTCTCCTTAATTTTATATTATTTTTTATGGATTTATGGAAGTACCATGAAACCGAGGAGTTTCCTCGAGACGAAGGAAATTTGATAAAATGAGAGAATTTTCATCAAATTGTGAAAAATTATAAAAATGCATTAAAATATAGAACTGGCGTGGGATTCACCACGACACGGTCGGTTGGTCGTGTGTCCGTGCTCCCAGCACCCTGGTCAATATTTTTAATTATTTATTATTTTCTTCTCTATTTTGCATAAGTTCATCGTTTCGTTGTATTTTTGAAATACTCGTTCGTGCGGTGACTGTTAGTGTATCATCGTTGAATACACTTTTACCATTTGAATCGGGGCTTACTTAAAGGTAGCTCAGACGCCCGGTTGTTGATTATTTATTACTAATTGTGGAATTTGATGGATAATAATTCACAAAACTGAGTAGTAAGATGTTTATTATTAATTC
>NW_020635474.1:0-891 GCF_003573695.1 Papaver somniferum
ATTCACAGCATTGATGACATTTGAACAATCTCCTTCAAAAATTACTTTTGTTAGCCTTTTCTCCTTAGCCCAAGTGACTGCCTCAAGAAACGCTGCCGCTTCAGCTTGTTCTGGCTCTGTAGTTAACTTTCTGCACCCTTTGGCTCCAGTGCAAGCACCTGCATTGTTCCGAGCAATTAGTCCTATGCCAGCTGGAGATGATCTGTTAATAAATGAGACATCAAAATTTATTTTCAGAATTGATTGAACATGTGGTTTCCAAAAGTGGTTGACGTTTGTTTGCAATGTCATACAACGATCAACATTTGTTGTTTGCTGTATATGGTGTCTGTCATTGACATGGCTATATATCTGACTAGTCACTCCATCCACATTAACCTGCAAATTTTCAAAGACATTTTTGCATCTACTTTTCCAAATATGCCAAACAACAAAGCTTATATTTTCCAGCAGAGAGCAACCATGTATATTATTTGAGGTGCTGAAAAATCCAAGTAGCCAGTTATGGAAATTAAAGGCAGAGTTAAGAACTGGGCTAGTAGGAGAGACCACCTGCCATATTCTTTTAGATACCATACAATCAACAATAAGGTGCTGCATTCTCTCAGGGTGATTACCACAAAAGATACAAACATTGTTTTTGTGTTTTGTGAACCTAGATAGCCTGTCCCCAGTGGCCAGACACCCATGAATACATTTCCACAAAAAATGTTTGACCCTAGGAGGGAGATTACAATTCCAAAAGTATTTCCAATCTATATTTGAGTTACAATTCCAAACGATCATCAAGGATGGCTCTATAAGCACTTTTAACACTGAATTCGCCATTCCTAGTATGTTTCCACCTAAATTTGTCCTCACCAAATAGAGGAATTCTAATACTTTCAATTT
>NW_020635475.1:0-158 GCF_003573695.1 Papaver somniferum
AGTTCTTCATATTGTATGCAAACCAGGCTCCGAAATAGAAACCTGGCCGCGAGTTGAATACTCTAAGTCAGAAACTTGGTAAGAACGATGGATCCATCCATTTACAGGTAAGATTCCTTCGGAATATTCTACGAAACCTTAAAGAAACCCTATTTCTG
>NW_020635475.1:358-608 GCF_003573695.1 Papaver somniferum
CAACTCTCGGCCAGGTTTCGATTTCTGAACCGGGTATGCATATAATATGCACAAATATGGTTTCTTTAAGGTTTCGTAGAATATTTCGAAGGAATCATACACAAATATGGTTTCTTTAAGGTTTCATAGAATATTTCGAAGGAATCATACCTGTAAATGGATGGATTCGTCGTTATTACCAAGTTTATGACTTAGAGTAGTCAACTTGTGGCCAGGTTTCGATCTCGGAGCCTGGTTTGCATACAATATG
>NW_020635475.1:808-1016 GCF_003573695.1 Papaver somniferum
ATTCGAAGTTCTTAACAAGTTTCTGACTGTGAGTAATCAACTCGCAGCCAGGTTTTGATCTCGGAGCCTGGTTTGCATAAAATATGCATAAATAGGGTTTGTTTTAAGTTTTTGTAGAATATTCTGAAGGAATCTTACCTGTAAATGGATGGATTCGTCGTTCTTACCAAGTTTCTGACTTAGAGTAGTCAACTCGCTGCCAGGTTTC
>NW_020635475.1:1042-1376 GCF_003573695.1 Papaver somniferum
TCGTTCTTACCAAGTTTCTGACTTAGAGTACTCAACTCGCGTCCAGGTTTCGACCTCGGAGCTTGGTATGCATACAATATGCAAAAATAGGGTTTGTTTAAGGTTTCATAGAATATTTCGAAGGGTTTGTTTAGGGTTTCGTAGAAATTCTGAAGGAATCTTACCTGTAAATGGATGGATTTGTGGTTCTTACCAAGTTTCTGACTTAGAGTAGTCAACTTGTGGCCAAGTTTCGATCTCGGAGCATGGTTTGCATACAATATGTAGAAATAGGGTTTGTTTAAGGTTTGGTAGAATATTCTGAAGGAATCTTATCTGTAAATGGATGGATTCG
>NW_020635475.1:1481-1589 GCF_003573695.1 Papaver somniferum
ATTCGTCGTTCTTACCAAGTTTCTGAGTTAGAGTAGTCAACTCGCTGCCAGGTTTCAATCTCGGATCCTGGTATGCATACAATATGCAGAAATAGGGTTTGTTTAAGG
>NW_020635475.1:1789-1973 GCF_003573695.1 Papaver somniferum
GGTTTGTTTAAGGTTTCGTAGAATATTGCAAATCAATCTTACCTTTAAATGGATGGATTCGTCCTTCTTACCAAGTTTCTGACTTAGAGTAGTCGACTTGTGGCCAGGTTTCGATCTCGGAGCCTGTTTTGCATACAATATGTAGAAATATGGTTTGTTTAAGGTTTCGTAGAATATTTCGTAG
>NW_020635476.1:0-391 GCF_003573695.1 Papaver somniferum
GAGATCGTGAGAGTTCTCCGTTAGGTAAGATAAATAAGTCACAAACATCTTCGTCTCACTGTTTGTGATTCCTCGACAAACCTCCTATATAGTCAGGAAGGATTGTAGAGAGGTGATTGATTAATCTAGGCTGTTCTTCGGGAATATAAGACCGGATTATCAATTGGTTCCTGTTCACCTTGATTTCATATCTTAAGACGAGAAAAAAACCTAGGGTTTATCTGTGAGAGACAGATTTATCCTTTGATAGACTTTTCTGTGTGAGACAGATTTGTTTATTATCAAGTCTGCGATTTTGGGTTGCAGCAACTCTTGGTTGTGGGTGAGATCAGCTAAGGGAATCAAGTGCGCAGTATCCTGCTGGGATCAGAGGCGTAGGAGTACAACTGTA
>NW_020635476.1:402-1000 GCF_003573695.1 Papaver somniferum
TTAAGCTAAAGGCATCAAGTGCGCAGTATCCTGCTGGGATCAGAGGCGTAGGAGTACAACTTTACCTTGGATCGGTGGGAGACTGATTGGGGTTCAACTATAGTCCAGTCCGAAGTTAGCTTGGAGTAGGCTACTGTCTGTAGCGGCTTAATACAATGTGTATTCAATCTGGACTAGGTCCCGGGGTTTTTCTGCATTTGCGGTTTCCTCGTTAACAAAATTTCTGGTGTTTGTGTTATTTATTTTCCGCATTATATTTTATATAATTGAAATAATACAGGTTGTGCGTTCGTGATCATCAATTGGAAATCCAACCTTTGGTTGTTGATTGATATTGATTGATCCTTGGACATTGGTCTTTGGTACCGTCCAAGTTATTCCTTGTATTTGATAAAGACTCGCCATTGATATTAGCTTGAGTAAAAATCAAATCAAGAGAGAGATATTAACTCCTTGAGATACTTTTATCTAGATTGAGTCTGACTATCTAGTTGATTCTCTAGCAAAGTATTTCGGAGTTAGTCCATACAGATTGCTAAGCGAAATATTGGGTGGTGTTGTTAGACCCCCGCTTTTTCAATTGGGTTCTCTTGTAGTT
>NW_020635477.1:0-602 GCF_003573695.1 Papaver somniferum
TATCATCGTTGAGTACACTTGCACCTTTTGAGCCGGGGCTTACTCAGAGGTAGCTCAGATACCCGTGCGTTGAATATTTATTATTAACCCATGGAATTCTGTTGGGAAGAACCATAGATTGAAGTAACGAAATATTGCGAAAATATTTGAATATTTTCGGAAATTTAGTGGATGAATCCAAGAATTTAAGAATAATTAACTGATGGCTCTGTACTAGCAAGATATCTAGGAGCATTAATTATTCTGACATGAGCTTGCTAGAGCTTCATATCCTTTATATAGTCAGGGAAAACTTGTTGTTTGTATCCTGAAGACGTTATCGCTCTATACTAGCAGCGCAAGCTGTCTAGGAGCCGTCAATCTCGTGATTCTATATAGAAATAATTACTGAAGTGTTCAGTATTCATGAGATATACCGTTGTCCATCCGAGAGACTACATATCCGCATGTACTCTGAGAGAAAGTATTCTCAGTCAGAGATTCGATGAGAGACTCGTGTCTCAATACTTGCGTATGATTACTGGATCAGAAGTTCATATAATTATGGGTTATGATTTTAGCCTTTGTAGAAAATCCACCATCTACATTAAGTCCCCTGCTTA
>NW_020635477.1:613-1000 GCF_003573695.1 Papaver somniferum
GATTTTAGCCTTTGTCGAAAATCCACCATCTACATTAAGTCCCCTGCTTAGTGAGGAAAGCCGTGTTCCTCAGTCAGCATTGAATGGTGATTTTCCGGTCATAACAATATAAGTAATTGAACTTAGTCGTAAGTTAAGACGTTATCGGATTTTGATAGTACGAGCAAACCATGACTTGAATGAAGATATCAGTGGCATGATAGAGCATCATTTAATGAGCATAAATTGGTGTTGAACCGCTGGTTTGGACGACGGGACCTTGGTCGTTTAGGATTCGTGGGCCGGGCCCAATAAGGAAATCCTTGTAAAATTAGGTTTTTGGAAATAAAATTTGGTATAAAGGAATTAATCCCTTTTTTGGGAGTTAGAGGAATTAATACCTCTAAC
>NW_020635478.1:0-411 GCF_003573695.1 Papaver somniferum
AGATGGAGTTAGGTGTTGTAGTGTTAAGCGGAAGTATCGAGGTTTGATGCGCAGGCAAAGAAGCGACCGTAGGATGCAGATGCGATCCAATCTGACGGTCGGGAATGGAGGCGGGTATGGATATAGAAAATGAGTTTGGGTAAGGGTTTTGGGCCTTGGGTATGCCAAGCCCATATCTTCTTCAAGAACAATTCTTCCTTCTTGAGCCAATTCCTAGCTTTTTGGACGTGCGCTCCATTCTTTGCGGCTTCCTTGCGTAATTTCTTCCGGCTTTTCACTACTCTTCAGCCCTTTTCTGCTCCGCAAGTCATCCAGACTTTATTTATTACCTAAAAATGCAAAATTAATTAAGAAAAATATTTATTCTTGAAAACAAGGAAAATACAGAATATGGGATAAAATGTAGAATTA
>NW_020635478.1:611-1000 GCF_003573695.1 Papaver somniferum
CTCCAAATGAAACGAACGTAAAACATGATTTTATAACTAGATCTGGACTATTTTCATCAAAAACCACCAGTACATCATATACGTATTGATGATTAATACACAAAAGCAAACTAAAAACAAATCAAAGACCAACAAAATGAAACTAAAAAAATCAGATCTACTAATGAAATGAACCTAAAACATGATTATGTATCTAGATATGAAGTATTTTTATAAAAATTGAATTAAAAAAATTAACGAATCAAGAATAAAGATCGTAAACACACAAAAAACCGAGTTCAATTCCTATTTCCGTAACTCAAAAATCAAAGCCGATCTAAAACCTAATAAATTAATAAAAAACTGTAAATCATCAAAATCAGTTGGGAATACATCTATAACGATTACCA
>NW_020635479.1:0-657 GCF_003573695.1 Papaver somniferum
TAGGAGATAAAATAGATAGACTTTTGAGTGACAGATAAGTTCAAGTCTCCACATACCTTTTTGTCGAGAAGTTCCACCGGTTCCTTGAGTAGATCTTCTACTTGTATGATGAATCGCCATAAAGTCCTTGAGCTCAACTTCACTTACTATCCTAGTCCGAGACTTAGCTATAAGAGACCAGAAATCAAGACTTATAGTTTTGATCACTAACATTGACAAACATGCTTGAGATAGCAACACATGCGAGTTTGACCAATCAGTGCTCTAACAATCTCCCCCTTTGTCAATTTTAGTGACAAAACTATCAATACATATGGAATACAAAAAAGATATTGAAAGATTAGTAGCTCCTATTCCACATGTCTAATCTTCAACATTCCTCAAAATATTCGTCATTTCCAAGTACTCTAATGATCCCAAAGACTGTAAGTTTAGCATCACCGTTGTTGAAGATCTGTAGCTATAACAATGAGAAAGCATCGGTCTCGATCATTGTTATACAGTGTCATAGTATTATTACGCAGTGTCAAAGTCCAATTGTATCACAACTTCAACAATAATACTATGGTGATATGTATCACTCCCCCTTAGTCAATATTCCATCTCACATGGAAACCACTCCCCCTTACACAATGATCCGAAAACCATATGTATTTG
>NW_020635479.1:668-1000 GCF_003573695.1 Papaver somniferum
TTCTATCTCACATGAAAACCACTCCCCCTTGCACAATGATCCGAAAACCATATGTATTTGTAGTGTGAACTACATATTAATTTCCCCCCTTTTTGTCAATAAAATTGGCAAAGGTACAAAAACGGGATCATAATGAAATTTCCGTAAGAGACATTTCATGACTGAGAGAAAGAAACACACATCATCTTATTTAGATGCAATCATATAGCCGAAGATAACAGCATTCATCAAGGAGTTTAAAGATACAAGATAACCCCTCTAAAATTCCACAGCCGCACACCCCTCAAGATATGACCATTAAGCACAAGTTCAAAAGAACTCTCCCCCATTAG
>NW_020635480.1:0-442 GCF_003573695.1 Papaver somniferum
AAAGCTCGCATAACAATTTTCCACCATATGTAATTAGATCCATCGAAGACTGGTGGTACGGTAATAAAGATAGCACCTCTGTCCATAGAGTCAGATCGCTAAAAACATAGACTTGTAAGGTCTTGAACGTGTTTGCCTTCTCTGATACCAATTGAAAAAGCGGAGGTCTAACAACACCACCCAATATTTCTCTTAGCAATCTGTATGGACTAACTCCAAAACACTTTCTAGAGAATCAACTAAACAGTCAGACTCAATCTAGGTAAAAGTATCTCAAGGAGTTAATATCTCTCTCTTGTTTTGATTTACTCAAACTAATAGAAATCAGCGAGTCTATAATCAAACACAAGGAATAACTTGGACGGTACCAAAGACCAATGTCCAAGGATCAATCAATATCAATCAACAACCAAAGGTCGGATTTCCAATTGATTGATTCAAA
>NW_020635480.1:453-1000 GCF_003573695.1 Papaver somniferum
TGTCCAAGGATCAATCAATATCAATCAACAACCAAAGGTCGGATTTCCAATTGATTGATTCAAGCGCACAACATGTATTATTTTAATTATATAAGCAAATATAATGCGGAAATAGAAATAACACAGACACCAGAATTTTGTTAACGAGGAAACCGTAAATGCAGAAAAACCCCGGGACCTATTCCAGATTGAATACACACTGTATTAAGCCGCTACAGACACTAGCCTACTCCAAGCTAACTTCGGACTGGACTATAGTTGAACCCCAATCAGTCTCCCACTGATCCAAGGTACAGTTGTACTCCCTACACCTTCGATCCCAGCAGGATACTGCGTACTTGATTCCCTTAGCTGATCTCACCGACAACTAAGACCACAGACTTTTATAATAACCAAATCTGTCTCACACAGAAAAGTCTATCAAAAGATCAATCTGTCTCCCACAAAAAAACCCTAAAGGTTTTGTTCCGTCTTTTGATAATAATCAAGGCGACCAGGAACCAATTGATAATCCGGTCTTATATTCCCGAAGAACAGTCTAGATTAA
>NW_020635481.1:0-322 GCF_003573695.1 Papaver somniferum
ACAGCAGCAGCAGCTTGACAGCAGCAACAGCAGCAGCAGCAGCTTGGCAGAGGCAACACAGAGAAGGCACCAGCAGCAGCAGTACTGCAGGGCAGAGGCAAGTGCACAGCAGCACTAGCAGTTTGCAAGGCAGGAAAGAAAGAAAGCAGCAGTACTGCAGCAACAAACTGGAGAAAACAGCAGCAACAGCAGCAGCAGTGTAAAGAAGGCAGCTGCACAAACACTGAGTAGCAGGGTAGGGAAGCAACAACAGGGCAAAAGCAATGGAAAAACTAAACAGCAAAAGAAAACTAGACAGCTGCACAAGCAATGCAGTAAACAA